>NW_024540354.1:0-182768 GCF_016647625.1 Suillus subalutaceus | reverse complement strand
GTTTCTCTACTCACATTTCCACTAACACCTACATTACGATACTTATGGCAGGAGATGCGAAAGCATCCGCTATGCAGTTATGTTATTCAGTAAGTTTTCTCTTCCATTAATTTGACGTTATCGTCACCTCATAACTCCTAGAGTAGAGTCTGCCAGTCAGTCAAATCCCCAGTACTAATCCCCTCAGATTTGTTCTCCTTTGCACTATCCCAGACTGCGCGCCCGTGGACAGTTCCTCCAACTGACTTTGTGTCGTTGGTGGCCTTCCATGTGACTTCGAGTCCACGGCATTCATTATAGCTGTTCATCGTCCAAAGCCCTGCCATCATGAACCATCAACCTCCAAGGTGATATCCCTCACACAGGAAGAATGCCCTTCAATTCCGCAGCCAGTCACTATTGTCTGTGAGTCTTGGATGAACACGGCATGGCAACGTCCTTGTCAGACTAGAAAGCTCGACCTATATCTCCCTACCCTGCCTCCTGTGTGGTCTTGCCCGGACGCCAACACCTCATGCAGCAAAATGTCTGCCATCCGTTGTCTGTGTCCAGGGCAATGGCAACACAAGAACATACCACCGACGAGGTTCTCTTCAGTGACTCCCTACATTTTTACAATGATCCTATCCGCCTTCGTCTCACCAGCTCATAGAAAAGGGCCAACAAGTGGCGTAGATGGTCACAAGATGTCATTCTGTCACTCCTTGTACCATATCTATCCTATATCCAACAAACTTCGGCGCTACGTTATACCAACGTGCCAGGACAAACTCAGCAACATCTTGGAGTTTGCCAAGCTGGATGTAGGACTCGGAGTATTGCAGTTGCATGTGTGCACTTCAACGGTATGTTATTTATCACTCTTCTCCACAATCTATCTCATGTACCCTCCAGCATTGAAAGAAATTAACATCATCACATGCCCTTGTTCCCTGCCCCCCTCCAACTCCTTTGTCGTGGTCTGTTTCCATGTGCTCCTATCACTCCCTCACTCGCAGTGGACTTGCGCATTTTAGAGTTCATCCGTCTTCTCTTTGTACGCCAGTCTCCCAACCAAACCGTGTGGTGTGATGCGGTGGAAACCTTTCTAGATGGAATGGGGTACAAGTTGTCATGCAAGGTTAGCCTTTCAAATCTTCTTGCGTACAAGGATGCTTAGTCTTTCATCAGAATAACTTGCATCGTCGTTTTGGCAATGCTTTTCACTGGTACGAGTGCTGAGCATCTTGGCTCATCACATTTCTGCTCTCATCGCCGACGTTCGGAAGGGCCAGGCGCGTCTCCCACATCATCGATCAGCCAAATGGATACCTTCGTTCTTGTTGCCTGCTTTGTTTTGGAGGAAATGTTTGCCATGGAGCAGATGCTCGTTCCATGTAAGTCTGTGTCTCAGGTCGTATTCTACCACATTTAATTGATCAATACCAGCCCAGACAGTTATTGTTTGCATAGATGCTTGCTTTACTCAAAAGTGTTCAACTACTCCTTGTGAGTTGCTAGCAGTATCAACCCTTCCTAATCCAACTCCGACCTTCTTTCTGTCGAAGGACGATGTCAAAGTGATGGAGGATTTTGTGCAAAAGTTGTCGGAAGAGAAAGACGTCAAAGCGGGCCTTTAGAGTGGAAGGGGACGAGGATTGCTATGAAGAAGGGATGCGTGTGCCAGTGTCCCTGTGTTGAGAAATGGATGCGGAGAATCCTTTGTCGCTGCAGACAAAGTGTGAAAAAAGGCCACTACTCGTTTTTTTACCGACACAGGCCTGATGGCCCTGCTATTGTAGACATGACCGTGTGCTCTGGCTTGCCAACCTCACATCAGCGGGAGAGAAGCAACACTACGCACTCGCTCTCCTGGACAGTTGTTCAAGCATCTACCCCCTCAGATGACCATAGGACTTCTCTATGACATCAGATGTCAACTCGAATGAAGCTGCCGAAAATGGAAACTCTTCGATAACAACACTCTATTGCGCAATCCTTCGCGTTGCGGTATTCCATGCGTATGGTCATCAATGGCCTGTCAGGTCCAGCTCTACCAACCGAGGAAGCTGTGAGGGTTTTGGATGTCTGATGGCGAGGGATGCGGAATGATTGTGGAGTTCTCTTAAGCAACTCATCCCATTGTTGCGCTTTCTGGGGTAAGTCTACATTCATGTATTATATCGCATCTCTAACTCTACTGTAGTTCCATCAACATCTTTTTCATCCTCGATGTTCAAATTCAACCACCTGGACACAAAATCCATCCAAGGCTACGGGCATTGGCTCCATCGGCGATGGCTACATTGCCAGACAAAGAAGAACGCAGCTCTGGACAGTTTACTGGACTTAGACATTGACGAGGATATCCTTGTGCTGAATGGAAGGCGCAAATTGCTCACCCAGACACAACACCTGTCATATACCATATATGTTAAGACCGTAGCTCAGGGTAGACAGATCCGAAGGGCTTGGCCTCAGCTCGTGCGCTGTGCCCTTACCCGAGTAATGCCCTTAATTTCAGAATGAAGTCCAGATGGAATCCAACAAAGTCCGAAGGACTTCCGAGGCTGGCTACTCTAGTAGCGTGCTAGAGGACTTCCGGATGAGTGCGAAGAAACTCGGAGGGAGTATAGGAAACTCCAGAGGAGTTTCATCCGCTGTATCAGATCCGAAGGTAAGACTTCCCAAGGTAAGTTCCCTAGATAGAAACACATAGAGGATAGGCTGCAAGGGACAGAGTCCAAAGCAGGATAGGATAGGAGGAGTGGTCTGAAGGACAGGACGTCCGGAGGTCCGAAGGTTAAGACAGTCCAAAGGGTGCGTCGTCCAAAGGTTGCATCGTCCAAGGTTGCGTCGTCCAAAGGTTGCGTCGTCCAAAGGTTTGCGTCGTCCAAAGGTTACGACGTCCGAAGGTTTACGATGTCCGAAGGTCCGAAGGTTACGAGGACCGGAGGAGCGGACAGGATTAGGACAGGAGGGGAAAGGCTACTATGACAAGGTCCAGAGTAGAAACCAAACAGAGGTAGACTACACTATGGTAGAGTCGGATAGACGGGGTTTAGACAGAAGTCTCGGAAAGACAGGAAGTGCCGGAAAGGCAAAACTTCGGTCTAGGGAATCAATCCCTAGACTTCAGAACAGAGACATAGGGGACAAATCGAAGGGTCCTGGATTTCCGGCCTAGGGAATCCATCCCTAGGCCTTAATGGAAAGGCAGAGAACTCAGATGGACCAAAGTCCGAGACAAGAATGAGTGAAGTCTAATGTGCGAGAGAGCAAGTCTATGTTGAGACAGAGCAAGTCTAAGGCGATATTCGAACTAAGGAAACTTTACAGGAGTTGTACAGAGGTTTATATACTGGACGCGATCCGAGAGGATCAGTAAGCTGAACACAAATGCTATGTACGAGCATGTGGAAACATATTAGTAAGTATGAACGGAACATAAGTAAATGAACTCAGATATGAACAGAGTACAAGGATCAATAAGCAAGACGGAAACAGAGATAACCGAAGTCCGGAGTCAAGGGGATTACCATAAGGAGATAGCGCAGCTGATTAAGGTTTGGGCCTCGGATATGAGTATAGGTCGGATCTCGGAGGTCTAGAGATATCGGATTTGAAGCGTCTGGATTAATCGGAATGAGTGGATCCGTGAGATCTAGTGAATACAAGACTAGGATATGGATCATGGATATAGGACCGCTTTAGTCTAGGGAAGGTAGAGTCCGAGATGGAATGAGCTCGGATCCGATAGGACCAAGGGTGGATGAAGCAGGCTTAGCTGCGGAGGTCCGAAGGTATTGATATATGGATGTACGAAGGTGTACGGATCAAACCATAGTGGACTGGAGGACTGAAGCGGATAAGGAGGACTGGATAAGGGATGGAGCATGGATAGGGTATGGAGTCATGGATAAGGGTATGGAGGTCCGGATGTGCATCCGGAAGGCGTCCGGAAGGCATGGGAACATCATCGGACGAAGGTCCGGAATACGGGATATGACAATATATCTGGGTACAGATCCAAAGATCCAGATCTCAGATCCAATGGACATATCTGTCGTCCAGTCCACAGATCCAATCTGATTCTTATTTCATGTCCGTTCATATAACTCTAACTAGCGTTCATCCTTTCGGTATTCCTGTACACCGGTATACCAGTTATCCTTTACTTCTGCTATGCTTACTGATCCGCTACACTTACTGATCCACTTTAACTTATACTTCATTCCTGGTTCATGATTCGTGATCCATCCGACTTACCAATACACGTGCACATATTTTGCTTATACTTCATACATAGCCTCGTGCCTTTGCTTCTTGATCATTCCATTAGTTATCCGTAGTATATAACCCTTGTACAGCACTGTAGTAGATCAGTTCGAATATCTTCTTAGATTGCACTCATTCCGTCTGGGACTCTAAGTCCTTTCTGTTATCCGTCCGGACTTGAGTACAATACTCTTGTCTACTCCGAGACTTAGGATTGATTCCTATAGTCTATATATCCGCCTCTGTCTTCAGACAGTCCTCACCTGTTAGTTTCTAGTTCAGATCTGATCTGGATTAGCCGTTACTCTACATGTCCGATATCCAGAAGCCTTAATGGATCTGTTATGATACTTATCCAGTCTCACTAGACACAATACTCTAGTACTCTGAAATAAGGGGTAAGACTCGGGAAAGGGGCACAGTGCACGAGCTGAGGCCAAAGCCCTTCGGATCCGATACCTCTTGAGTACAGTCTTAACACCACCCCATGTAAGAGTTCTACTAGTGTTCTCGCTGCCTCACTGATTATATTGTATAGGGCAATCCCAGAACAAGGCGGCGGAGGTCATCACAACTATCCTTGCATTGGAGAAGACCCTGGATGCTCACGAGACTTCTGTCCGTGAGCTAAGATGCAGCTTTATGTAGGCCTCTGTTGCTAATGTTGTGGAGTTCAATCTGCAGCTCGCCGATGCTCGGTCATGACATGCCAAAATTGCAAGATACCCTTTGACGTCATTACAGCTGCTCTTGGAACGCAAGGAAAGGCCAATCTTAAGACGATGAAGAACGACATCTATCTTACAGTCCGCTTGAATGCTTCACGCAGTAAAAACTCGTATTCGGGACTGTCTCCGTCAACGCAAATTTGAATTGGAGAGGCTAGAGAGATCATATTGAGCAACAGTTAATGGTACATTAATGCTATTTGGCCTTCCTCTCAGCACGTCTCATGTGTTTTCAGTGGAACATAAGCTTCACGTGAACACCCAGTATTCAATCAAACACCGAGAACCCGGGATCTCAAACTGGTTTCGACTTACAAATGGCCTATGTACTCAGCTACAGTCTCTCATACATCAGGAAGAGCTCCCCCCTCTGCTATTCCACCTCACCCTATTGCTCATGAGGGCATCTTTCTACTCAATGTTGATGACAAGATCTGGCAGGATATTGGCCTTGACGACGATGGTATGCATGCACCGGCATGGTTATTGGATGAGGCCACTAGGTCTGGTATTCATTTACAACTTGAAGTGGATTGGTGCGTTGAGGAAGAAACTCGTTTGATGCAAGAGTGGTCTGTGATGCAGGAGTGGATGTTCACAGAGTGGGAGGCCATAAAAACTGTGTTTGAGGGATGCGGGTGTGTCTAGTCTCAGTAGACAGTGAATGTGAATCACACTTAATTTGTTTGGCAGCTGATGATCTTGTAATGTCATTCCACATCCAGGGCCCGCGCAGACGAACTTCTTCACATTTGTGTTGTCTGGAAAGAAGAAAGTTCGAGAGATCCCTTGTGTGTGGCCAGTCAAGAGTTGGGGTCCTCAAAATGAAGACTTACTTCGAGCTGCTCAAGACCAGGTGCACTCATCATTTTCCAGGACGACGATGATGATGAGAGTGTTGGAGTAGAGGAAGAAAGTGACAAGGAAGGGTGATCCGGCATATTGTGAGGTTGGAGATGATGAACTAATGGATGCAATTGAAGAGGTTGCATTAGCTGATGAGTACAGGGATCAGGATGAGGATTTTGTTGATGATATTGAGGATAGTTTTATGCCTTCATCACCTACCAAATTGTCACTTAAAAAACGGTGCTGCATATAACATTCCCTACTCCCATGTTAGTGGAGGGCCAGTTGATTATTAATCAAAGCTTTGATGCTCTTACATAGTGTTAGTTAGCTTACGTAGTCAACATACTGCCACGCCGCTGCATATAACATCCCCTACTCCCATGTTAGTGGAGGCCAGTTGATTATATTAATCAAAGCTTTGATGCCCTTACATAGTGTTATTAGTGGGAGTCAGACTTAGTGGTTCATACCTTGATCCTGACTCTGATTTTTGAGTTGGGTCTTCAACCTGAATCAACTATAATTATTTGAATGCCCCTGAGTCTTATCCATCACACTTGATATGTGATATATAGATAAGTATGTTCACTTGGTCAATTACTACATGCTCCGTCCAAAATTCTACTCTGTATCAACTGACAGACTGTGCATCTTCCAAAATTCAGGTGTATATCAACCCTCAGAGATCCAGCCTATTCCGCCACCGTGCTTCTTCCAAAATTCTTGTCCATGTCAACTGATTATTTCCATCACTGTACTCCTTCCAAAATTCAGGTGTATATCAACCCTCAGAGATCCAGCCTATTCCGCCACCGTGCTTCTTCCAAATTCTTGTCCATGTCAACTGGTTGTTTCCATCACCGCACTCCTTCCAAAATTCAGGTGTATATTAACCCTCAGAGATCTAGCCCATTCCATCACTGTGCTTCTTCCAAAATTCTTGTCCATGTCAACCCACACAAATCCTTTCCCATCCCACTGGTCCTTCCCATATCTGATTATGGTCTTTTCCCATCCACCATGGTCCTTCCCGTATCTGATTATAGTGCTTTCCTGTCCACCATGGTCCTTCCCATATCTGATTATGGTCCATTCCATCAACTGTGGTCCTTCCCACATGTGATTATGGGCCATTCTCATCCGCCATGGTCCTTCCTGGATCTGATTATGGTCCATTCCCATCAACTGTGGTCCTTCCCACATGTGATTTTGGGCCATTCCCATCCACCATGGTCCTTCCTGAATCTGATTATGGGCCTTTCCTATCAATTGTGGTCCTTCCCATATCTGATTTTGGTCTTTTCCCATTGACTGTGGTCCTTCCTGTATCTGATTATAGTGCTTTCCTGTCCACCGTGGTCCTTCCCATATCTGATTATGGTCTTTTCCAATCGACCGTTGTCCTTCCCACATGTGATTATGGGTCATTCCCATCCACCATGGTCCTTCCCGGATCTGATTATGGTCTTTTCCCATCCACTGGTCCTTCCCATATCTGATTTTGGTCTTTTCCCATAGACCATGGTCCTTCCCGTATCTGATTATAGTGCTTTCCTGTCCACCGTGGTCCTTCCCATATCTGATTATGGTCTTTTCCCATCGACCATGGTCCTTCCCACATGTGATTATGGGCAATTCTCATCCACCATGGTCCTTCCCATATCTGATTATGGTCTTTTCCCATCCACCGTGGACCTTCCCATATCTGATTATGGTCCTTTCCCATCAACCGTGGTCCTTCCCGTATCTGATTATGGGCCTTTCCCATCCACTGTGGTCCTTCCAGTATTTGATTATGGGTCTTTCCCATCCACTGTGGCCTTTCCCATATTTGATTATGGGCCTTTCCCATCCACCAGTGGTCCTTCCCATATCCGATTATGGGCCTTTCCTATGCACTGTGTCCTTCCCCTGTCTGACTATGGGCTTTCCCATGCAGTGCGGTCCTCCTGTGTCTGTCAACCCTAATAAATTTGGTCCTTTCCATCACCATTCTCCTTCCAACATTATTGTGTGTGTCAACCATGGAGATCTGGCCCCTTCCACCACCGTGCTTCTTTCAAACATTTTGTCCATGTCAACCCTAATCTGAAATCTGGCTCTTTCCATAATTACGCTCCTTCTAATGTTATGTTCTTTGCCATTCTACCACCATACTACCTTAAGACATGGAAGAAACTGATGATGATGTGCTACTAGATGACCAGGAGACTACTTCATCTTTGATGTGCTTGCATTACTCTGTTATTGTGTGCTGCTCTTGTGCAATGCTACAACAAAATCATCAAATTCAACCTCTGGAATTCACCCCTTTCATGTGTGTAAAGTGCACATGAACTTTGAGCAGGCCCAACCCGATCAAGAATCTACCTTGGTCTACTCCCTCATGTACCCAGCATCCTCAAATTCATCCATCAATGTTTGGCCAATGATGGAAGATATGGCCTCATTGGTGGTCTCGCAGACTGTTTCCCCAATGGCTAGATCAAAGAACAGATCACCTATGAATTCTGCAGTAATCACGGTATGCAGGTAAGTGTTCTCTCTCATCTTCTCGACAAATGCTGATGATCAAACCAGATGATCAAACACTTTTTCATCATCCATCAATTCAATTGTCATCTGAAGGAGGTACATGGATATTTTTGTTTTTTTTTGGCATCTGCATGCTGTCCATAGTCAACCTCAAGTTCAAGATTGTCATCATTCTGGATCCAGCTTAGGGATCTGCGTGTAGGGATTAGCATGAGTAAACATACAGGTGTACAGAGCCCTACCCACACCCATACATACCATATACCCGTACCTGTGTATCAAAGGGTACCAACAGGTATTGGCAGGTTGCGCAGGGTATGGTAGTAAACATGTGGGTATAGATTCAAACTATACTAGGAAACATTTAGTCACTACAGATCAATAATAGTAACTAAATCTTCATCATTGCCTCAGTAGTCAAAGTGGGTGGAGAGTTGAACTGCAAGGTTATTTAATGACATGGACTGATCTGTGTGACTGACCAGGTGCAAGGCCAGTGCTTCCATGAGAAGGGCGATAGCCTGATCCAAGCCTTCACCATTGCCTTGGTGGTGAGCAGCAGATGACCATATGTGGAAGTGACAGGTACACAGGTCATGGGTCTCAAAATCCTGACCCGCACCCGTACCCACCAGTACTCTTACCCATGACCCGTGCTAATGCCTATCTGCATGTTGTCACAGAATTGGAGTGCAAGCAGCTTTGGCATCGAATCAGTGCATGGGTGATGACAAGTGCAACTGTGAATGCTATCATGGCATAAAGACATCATTGATGACTTGGACAAGGGGTGTGAGTAGAGTGTGCAAGTGCTGCTGATCAACTAGGAGGATACAGTTCAAGTGCATTTACTTGGGTCAAACAAGTGTGAACATATAACTGGTAAGTGTACATACATACTTGATAAAAATGCACCTAAAGTGAGCTGCATAATGAGCAGTATTAGTAGGCAACAAAGGTTTCTGGGCATGTTGCAGCATGATTATATTGGCCTTTAGAGTGTGACAGTTTGCAGCTATACATTGGTAACATGGCACATAAAACCCATGCAGCATCCTGGTTCAGCTGGCATAGATGTGAGGTAAATGAGTGAAGATTTTCAGGGGAGAGGGATCCTGGGCTGGGGGTGGGGTGAATGAATGATCATTTTTCAGTTTTCTGACCCTATTTTGGAAAAATATCTCATAGGCATTGTAGTCATTATGGGACACATTGGCTGGCTTGGCTTGGGGACCAAGAAAAAACCTACAATTTTCTTTTTTTTTGGGCAAAATTTTGGTCATAATAGGACCCCTAACACCCCTACACCATGGGAAATTCCCATGTATGTGTGGTCCAATGTTGGCTGGCGGTCTTTCCCATACAAAAATTATTTTGATCCGTGGACCATGCCCAACACATTTCATCTTGGACCCTATGCACTTGGGAAAAGACCAGAAAACATTGGCCAGACCACCTGGAAAGCACCCCCTAGGTGAAAACCCTTATAGGTATAATACAACCTAAGAGGTACCTGAAATGGGGTGACCAAAGTGCATCATGCTCGAAGATGCTCAAGGTCATTTCTAGCAACAATATTGGGCCATTCGCGACTATCTCAGCCCAGTGCGTGCCATTGCACTTGTCTATCGCTAATTCTAAGCAATACCCAGGTCCTCAAAGAAAGCAAGTTCAAAGAACATGTACGCATAACTCCCGGTACATACTCCATCTTCACCAACCACAAGCATACCCATCCTGATCTCGCTGTGACAATCATACCAGTGCTAGGCGCGTATGAGTGTCATAGGCATGTTTTGCCTTGTCTAGAGGAAAAGAGTAAAGTGCTAGTCACCAGCGCTATCAACTCCCAAGCTCTCCGCTTTGGAACCACTTTTCTCCCATAGTGCGCTACCTGGTCCAACACCTAGGTATTCCGTCCTCCCATGTCCTGCCTATGTCCACCTACCTCCACTGGTGCGTTATTTGTCCTTACATGTCACTACTGATCAGTCACAGGTCTTATTACCTGTATCCTCATGTTCCGCGGCCTGCATGTTTTATTACCTGTTGCTACATTGTGCCCTCGCCAGTGTCACTACTATACTCTCCTACGCAATTCCAAACTCTTACGCAGTATCATAAAATGACCCATTGCACATACAGTACATCACTTCCTTTCCCCGGACCATTGCTGGTGTGTCGGAGTTGCCTTAGTCGCTATATCTTAGTCTTGGTGCAATCGATTCCACTCTTGCCAATCTCTTTGATCGCGTGTCGCTTGACTTGCTTTAAGTGCGTGTTGCTAAGGATTCCCTCTTAAGTTTGACTTCGCAATGTCGGGATCGCTATCGGTAGTCACGCTACAATCTAGTCGCTACCAGGCATTTCACTTGCACTGTCATATCTTACTTTCTGCTCTCGCTCTCTTTGATTTCTTCTTGCTGTCGCTAGTCGGACGTCACACAGCACTATTGCATAAAACAACTTGCATAGTGCCTCTCACTTATATGCACGTTTCTCTGTCAGAACTCACTTGTAGCTGATCGCTACAGCACTACTCATTAGTTTTTAGTCTTAGGTCGCTATAGGTTTTTAGCCCTTCACACTATCACTCCCCTTGCTTATTAGTAGGGAGTTGCTTCAATAGCAGTCCTCTTGGGTCGAATACTACACTCATGCCTATTTGGATAAGTAGCACTAGTTTCTAAACAGCCTAGTCACTATTTCTCTTTCACATCGCTTTCAGAGGAATTCGTCACAGCAGGAGACTTCCTATCATACAAGTTCCCAGTATGGACATGGTGCATGCAACCACTTCCTCAATCCTAGTACAGCCCACCAAACCCCATCCCCATACTCCAGGGAAAAAGGAGATGCGTCCGAAGCCCATGATTACCTCCCTGCTGAAAAACAATACCTCATTACTCATGGTGTCCCCTGCCTTCGACGAGCAACTTCACTCACTTACACAGATGCCGATGAAGATGCCAAGCGACTTCTCTCCTTCGGAGATTCTTTGGGCACAGCCGATGAGTGGGTAGAAACGCATGCAGGGCAAAATGCCACAGTGGACTCTGCTGCAAACCCAGGCGAGATCGATGATATCCCAGACTTGGATGGTGATGGACTGGCGAGCGTGATGGCAGATGTGTCAATTGTTTCGGAGTCGGGTGCTATGGTGGGAGAAACACCGGATCTAGATGATATTCCTGACATGGAGGAGGAGGGGCTGGAAGACAGTGAGGACAAAGCTACGGCAGCACCGGTTGTGCCCAATGCAGGTGGCGTCATTGATGCATCATGAGTTTTCATCTTGGATCATTGTTTGAGCCCAATCCTAGAGAGATGCGCAGGCAGGTGGGAGTCACTAATGGCAATCTCCTGCAAGTACAAACAAATCCTCTGACAGACTCAACAAAGCCACATTTACATTGACACCTGTTTTCAATATGTGCTTGAATTTCGTTCAACGAGCCCTTCTTTACATGTGGAGACTTTGTCCATATCCTCGACAATGGGTACACAATCTACAAGACTCCAACCTTTCACTCCTCATGTCCCTCAACGCAGCAGGCACGGTGTTCAGTACCGCGTATGTAGACGATGGAATCGGTGTGTTGGTGCTTGTGTTTGGATGAGCACTACTAATTGTTGCTACTAAACATCATCTTTAGTATCTTCTGTAGACAGATCCACTCACCCATTCTCTTGCAGCCTAAATCCCAGTAACTTTGCCAGTGCAATCCGTAACTTTGATGGCCACCCTGACACATACACAAAAACCACTTCCTGCTCTCATGCCTGTGAATCTCTTGCTGTCACCACTCTTGACATCTCTGCAGTTGCCACCTCTGCCCTCGCTACCACCTTTCTGGCTTGATTGATGGTGATACAGTCCTGATTGGACTCAATGCACATCCAAATGTCACAAAGGTACAGCGTACTGCAAATTGTGGTCCCATTTTTGTTAGATCTTTGGACTTCAGTCGTTTATGTGGATTGGTGATTATTGATCAATGCAGTGTACTTCTTACAATTCTAAATTTGTTTATTCTCATTTCTAAATTTAAATCACACTAAAATTATCAGGCTTGAGCCATTTTAAAGCTGCTTACCGCAGGTTGCATCAGCCGGGCCAAGTCAAGATTATGTAAGCAGTGTGACTTTGCAGCTCCAGTTAAGCTGGTGAATCAGAACCAGCTTTAGCCGGCGCTAGCCAAACTTGTGGCAACACTACTTGTGAGAGTGATTCTCTTCATTGAGTGAGTGTTAGATGAGGTGCAAGGGACACTGACATAGTTGACGAGGACTCAGAAGAGGAACTTGGAAGAGTGTTGGTACTTTGATAGTAGTTTTGTCAACATTGATCCTTCTCTGAGGGTGTACAGGGTGCAAAAGTGCAGCAGAATACAGTGGATCATCGGGTGTGCTCAAATTTGGTCACCATCATCAACATCAAAAGAAGGAGAACCGTACAGTGTCCCATATGATGGGTATATATGACCATAAATTTACAGTGTCATACAGTACTCAAATGACTGTACACTGTAACCGTTAATGATAGCTCTAAAGCCCCAACAGTACAGGTATGCCTCCCATATTACGGTATTACACCACCATATATTCCTGTAATACAGCCTATGGTGGCCAGCCCTAGGTATATAGCAGTCATGGTACACACACCAAAGTTCAATATCAGACTCTACTGGCAGTCTGCTGACATTCCATAGAGTTCTGAGAGAATTCAATAGAATTACCCACATTTCAGAACCTTAATTGTTTCACTTGAATACCATTATCAGATAATCAGATAATTTCCAACAATGATCAGGCATGACAAAGGTTTTGGTTTGACTTTTTTCCTAAACCTCAAGACAAGTCCAGGGTGCAAGAGCCACAGCAGAACACAACAAAATAACAATACAGATGTGTCGACTACACTGGTACACCCCTAAACCTGTGCACTCTCAGGGAAATTATAATACAGCGGCTATCAGAGTATTAGTAAGTGAGATGTGCCTGTAACGGGCTGAAGCCTCACAGTGTTAAACACGTGGTAAAAATGCCCGTTCATACCCCCCTCATCCTCGTTGCCATAGTATTCCATTGGGAACCACTGTCACGTAGTTAGCAACACGAAGCAGCCGGGAGATAATACGCAAGCCGCACATGATCCTCCGGAAGATCCTCTTTCCATGCCCTTAGCATTCGGTCTTCAAGTGTCTGGTTCACAAGCTGGAAGCCATGTCGTGGAACAACAAACTGTCCGATCTGTAGCTCCGTATCGGTAACGATGCCTCGCGAGATGCGAGCATACGCAGTCCGGTAAAGCCCCCTATACAAAATGTACTCGCACCTGCATTTTATCATCATCAGCTGGTGGCATATTGAGACAGCACCCACCAGCGATCCCCGTCCTGCGGGTCGATGTCATGCACAATACCATCCTGCACCAAAATCTCGTAGGGCGCCGCTGTAGGATTCATCAGGATTAAAATAAACAAAAGACATAAGAGCCACACACGTCTACTGGCGTGTGGTTTCGTGACTACGTATCCAAGGTAGATAACAGGGTGAGGGTACGACTTTGCCATGATGCGTGCGAGCTCCTTGCTCTGCAATTCACGGTCAAGCGGGTCTTGCTCTAGATGAAAGACATTATAAGCAAGAACGATTGACTAAAAAAGAAATTGTGCCGAATGTACCTTGCCCGTTATGTGACACAACTACAGTTACCTCTGTCCCATACACATCAAGCACAGCTTCGATTGCTGGCGCGAGCTCGCCATGGGGTGAGGGTAGGAGGTGGTGCTGAGAGTGAACAATAGGGAACTAAGGAGTGTAAGCACGATTTGAAAGGAGTCGTTACACACTGACCTTCGAAAGTAGAGCAGCACCCCACGTATGCATGTTGGGTCCTGGGCCCAAATCGACATACTCAAGTTTGGTGTGGTCATTTCCCTGTATGGCTGCATTGAAGGAAAACTCACGTATCCGAGGTCTTGGAGAGCGACTCGCGTCCTGATATGAGATGAGCCAAGAGGTCGTCCAGGGGACACAACACACTCACAAGTCACGATTTCCATACACAGTCCGCTACGACTAGTTAGCACACCAGCAGCTCATTGATTGGCACTGTAACTCACGTGCAGATCAGTCTCCAGAAGGCCAACTACGTCAAGTTCCATGTCTCTTGATAGCAGTGTCAGCAGCAAACAACCTTCATTAAAATGCCTTACCTTATGACATCTCGGATCAACCTCTGGCTGTCGTGCCCGACATTGTCGATGCCGAAATGTACTGTCCATATTCCAGCGTTGATTATCCCCGTGCCCGATTTATAAGGTCTCGGTCCAATAGGAGTCCAGCGGTATATTGTTACAAGGACAGCGGACAATGAGAAAAGTGTAAGGAGATGACGAGCAAGGAAGCTCGCTGAGCTTGGCATGTGAACTATGGTATTAGCTGCAGTCCTTTTTCCTGATGGCCATTCAAACACCAGCGACATTGCGACGAATTGCGCGATGAGGACCCTTATGATGAAGTATTTCAGCGACAAAGACAAAATTTTTGGCAGAGAACTTACAAGTCCGAGCGCTCGCGCAAGTACGCACCCCCTGGTACGAACGCGTAGGCGACTGTCCACACATCGGCAAGGTAGAACAGAATCGTAACGAAGAATGCTGTGAAATATGTCCTCCCAGCCTTGGTCGGCTGGGCAGATTGTTGAATGATAGTAGGGAGCAATGACATAACAAACACCGCTAAATTAAGCCCGCCAACGAAGCCCGTCCAGTCCCTGAAGCAGTACATCACGAATGCGCTTGCGCAACCATAGCTGAACCATAATGGACTGGTAAACCAGTATGCAGGGAGAATCATAGGCGTTGCGAGGCCTATAGCCTGCGCAATCAAAGTGAGAGAGCCGTGGAGATGTGGTAGAGGGCCTTTGGGTTGGCTGTTTTTGTATCCTGTCCAAGACCACGCAATGATAGTACTGGGGTCTATGAAGAAGCAATGGAGAGTGAAGATCATGCTGCCGAGCGCAATGGAGCCTGCAAGCCATCCGTGTGAGGTAACCTTGCTGTTATCTTTCGAACCGCTGATTTGCTTTTCTTCCTCTGGAACGGCGGATGGGCGGGTTGCAAGCTCATATAGCGCGCAAAGTGCTAGAAAAAGGCCTGTTTTATTGTATCCTCCAGACTGCTCATTGAGCATCGGCCATACTTCGAAGTGGTTAGAGGAGTTGAAAGTATGTCAAGTCTGAAATAACGTACCAGGATTTGTTGAATGATTCGCGTGCTTCGCTAGAGAAAGCAATACAAGTCCTAGACCAAGGACTATGCCATGTTAGTCGTCACTACTATTACACCACGCGATTGATACTCACGCAAACCCTGATACCCATCCTTCCCAGCTGACCAGTCCACAGTCTGCCCTATCAGGAGCACCATATTCGCAAAGTTGACCACAAACAATCTTCGCATGGGGCTGTTCAAGGCATAAGACCCCAAGCCTGCCAGGATTGCCACCGCCTTTAACGTGACCCGACCACTGCGCGTAAGCGCCCAAGTGCGCAAGGGCCTGATGCCCAAAAACGCAGGGGAGAGCAGACAGAGCAAAGATAACTCCGAACCTGAAAGCGCAAGTTGCCAAACAGAGAAATAGAACAGTGTGGTGATGAGGGAAGTGAAGATGGACCAAAACAAGTAAGCTGCAAAGGTGGTAAATCTGATATGACTCTGTAATTTGTTGAACTACGACACGCACACAAGTACACATCTGAGATAAAACCTACGGCTGCTCGCGCATCTCGAGAGAGCGTAAGTGCAGCCTGCGTTTTCTGGAAACATGTCCGAGGCACAGTTCCTGATACATTGCTGGCCGTTTGCTCAGTCTCTGATGACGCGGCTGACCCTTCTAATTTGGTTTCAGTCACACTATCTGACCCTTTGGATGGCGCAGAAGACGATCTATGTAGTACGTCAGACGATGGTTATACAAGGTGGTGTACTTGATTATACATATCATCACGCCCGACTTTGGCGTCCGACGAAACACTGAGTACAATCTGGGGGATAATGAAACATCAATACCAAGCATCTGGGATATGCCTGCTCATACGTACCTGTAAATTAGAGGTTTTGAAGTCAAGCTCTGTGATCGAGTCAAACAGAACATCGAGCAAGATCAGGGACCACTCGAAAAATGAATAGCGGGTATATGCTAGATTGGTCGTGATTGTCAGCCCCAGTTGCGCTGAGAGAATCAACTACAACCTCCAGGAATCCGGTATATCTTGTGCTGAACGAAGAAATATATCATGGGTATGACAGATACGAAGAACCTATTCCCAGGAAATAAGCTGCATGCATGCTAGGAGCAATATTCTCACTAACCCTGTCGCAAGATATCGGCTATAGACTATCGGTCAGCGGATGGATGCATATTTCCTAAGATAATCCTCACCGTCGCCGACGTGCTTTTACGTGCCCAATTGGAGTACATAGGACGCCTCCCCACATCCATGGCACGTTGCACAAAATATATGTAATCATGAGAATATCATGCACGTCATGGTCATCGTTTGACGTGATATACACCCAACCACCGCACATCAATGTCCGAATGATACCCACAGCAAACAAGAAACCCGGCCAACGGGTGCTTGGAGAGCGCCTGATAAAATACTGCAAATATACAAGGGCGAAACGTGGACCTGTGTGTGACCATTATAAACACGTCGCGGAAGCAAAGGCATCTAACTGACCAGACGTCAAGGCGATGAGAATCTGAAAAATATTACGCTCCGGGTACCAGTCACCGATACTGTGGTACAAGCACATCGGGTTCAACATTCGAGCAAACAGAACTTGAATGTACATACGTGGCTGAGACTGATGGAAACCACTCGTCAGGGTATCCGGCAACCCCGTTCTTCACGATTTTTTTGTAATGCAGCGCGCAGCCGAAAAACAAGGCAAGACCGAACGCGGCGAGCGCGAGGTATGTATGTGTCACAGCGACATGGGATGCATTGATAACAAGTTGTTGAGCTCTCATACCAGGTGTGCTAGTAGGTGACTGCTTGCGACCCGCCATGGCCGGTACGAGTTCAACGTCGTAGCCTGCCTGTAGTAGAATGAAACGTATTGCGCCGCGTGCGCGGCGCGTACTTACCGACATTCAGTCAACCACGTGACTACAATAATATGTCGGCCAATAAACACACATACTGTCGGATCGATTCCACGGACATATAGACATGGATTCAAGGCAACCACCCCATATACCGATCACTATCTTCACTGGATTTCTCGGCGCAGGAAAGACCTCCATCATTTTGTCACTCCTTCCGCTACTTCCAAAGGACTATAAAGTGGTTTTGCTTAAGAATGAGTTCGGAGACGTCCAAGGTGTGCATAATTTGCTGCGATCATTGGGGCTTTGGAGGAAATATATAATACCTTTCACAGTGGATAGCCAGCTGGCTAAACAATCCAGTTTGACTGCCGTCAGTGAGATTTTGAACGGCTGCATGTATGTCTACAATTCACCATCATCTTGCTGCATTTCCTAACCGACCATATCATGCATAGGTGCTGCGTACTCGTCGGCCAGATGGAAACAGCCCTTCTCGAGATCCGAGGTACTTGCATTTCACATAACTTGATCTCACAGCACTTATATCTATCAGACAGATACCGCCCTGACCGAATAATCATTGAATGCTCGTAAGTTCATTCAAATCCTTTAGCTTGGTACTCACTCGTCATGGAGTCAGGGGATCTGCTTTTCCCGCCACACTGGCGTTCCAGATCCGTGAGCTTGAGCGACAGACAAACAATGACCTTCGACTTGATGCGATAGTTACCGTCATTGATGCCGAGAACTTCACGGGGTACGAGGATACGTCTCCCACAGCCAAGATGCAGGCAAGCTACTCGGATATCATTCTTATCGTACGTATCTTTCTCTCATGACAATAAATCGATCTTATTCAAGTGCCTAGAACAAGCACGAGCACGTCGATGATCGCGCCCTAGACATACTGATCGATAATCTTAATACCCTAAATCTCGACACTCCCAAGATCAAGTGCAATGGTCGTAACGGCGTGGACCTCAAACGTTCTTTTTGGTATCGACTCCAAGCTTTTCAGAGATCCAATTCCTCAGGGTATCGAAGATCATCATGATGAAGTAAAGACACTCACGGCATACCGAGGATTCCTGCCGACGTGCCACAGCCATGAACATCACGATAGAGAATCATGCGCCTCGCATGCTGAGGTGGATGCTGGATAAGGGTATACTCGAGAGTGCTCTCGCCTCTCTAAATAAGGAGAGCGTTTGGCGAGTCAAGGGATTTGTTCGCTTAGATTCTGCGATTTGGATCTTGAACTGGGCGTTTGGTCGGTACGACCTCACACTGTCGAAAGGAGATACATCTTTTATGCAAGATGCGTCCATAAGGCTCACCATCATGGGAGATAAATACGAGTTGAATCGCAAACCGATTCCAGTAGCGGTCAAGAAGTTTTGTGCCGATCTCCAAGTTCAAGTGATGTAGATTAGATTACGTATGGTTTACCGCACGTGTAATTGAAATTTGACTACCGCCGACGAGAAGAGATAAGATTGGAGAACGTTTTCTCAGTTTCTCACTGCACCACACATGTTTTGGCCAGGACAATGCATGTTCGTGAGCGATGATGTTCTCCTATGTCTTTTCGACGGGTCAGTCAGTCAGTCAGAGTTACGCTAGGACAAGCAATACTGACAGCGCAACCGTAGCATCCTCCTTGTTTCATCTCCGGGCCAAGGACAATGCAACAGATAATGTGCCCATCCATCCAAAACATATTACGTGGTCACCACAACCCTATCCATCAGCAGAAGAACAAAAATCTTGCAACACTTTAGAATCTTCACCGAGTGATGATAAATTTTACACCCCAGAAATGCTCCAAGTCCTCTCCAGTGACGACCTGTATTGTATTCTAGGTGTCCCTAGGTCCCCAACAGTCGACAGGGTGACTATAAGACGCGCCTATCTTTCTCGGAGTAGGGCTTGTCATCCAGAGTATGTTCCTCGTCACTTTTAGTGATATCTCATTTTCACTTTGCACTCAGCAAATTTCCCGGAAATCCCGATGCGACGTCTGCCTTCCAAAAAGTCTCCGTTGCATACGATGTCCTCAGTAATCCGTCCTCGAAACGCACTTACGACTCCCGTCCTGCACACTCACACCCCAAATATGACTTCTTTTCCCAGTCCTCGCCCCATGCGGACGAAACATTGAAAGGTGTCCTCTTGAGTGTCTTCAGTGAATTTCTCGAAGGTGATTTCGAGATGATACGCACATTGCTCAGTAAGCACATATCTGCTTACGTGTATCACATACTCATGTCTCTGCCTTCAGGGGCTATCGGTGACCTAAACCCATCACTTGAATTGGGTGACGACGGCGTAAACTCTCTTCTTTCGGTCCTCCTGAGTGTCCGCGAACGCGTCTTAAGTAAATCACTTGTCATACAATGTATAATTGATCTCACATCCTCACAAAATAGCCTGTCGCGCCTGCGCCGTTGCCCTCCATGGCGAACTCTGTCGCGCCCTCGAGATACAAAGCGCCTTCCGCCAACTTCCTTACTTTGATATCGCTGGCAGATCACGGCTCACTATCCAACTAACACGCATCACCATCTCCCTACCTGTCACTCTCGAAAATGCCATGCAAGCTCAATACACCAATCCCACTTCTGCTCATCCTACGCACCACGACCGCGACAAGGACCCAAATAAATTCGCCCTGCTTCCCCGGCATGTCGTTCTTCTCATCAGGGGCATCGACGTAGTTCTGGACCGTATGGAACGGATTCTTGGATAGACTTTGCATTCTTCAAACACTATTTTTACTGACAGTTATATATGCGCGTTTCATTTTGTTTTTCACATTGTATTCTGGAGATGACCATCCCTTCCTGCTAATATGCGCATAGACCACTCTTATAGACAATACTCCTGATGTTCCCCCTCATGCATGTATTCATACCACACGCCATTAATATGATCAAATCAATCATCCTACATCGCATAATCGTACACTCTCACATATTACTGTTCAGGCATGAGGATAAAATACGTGGATTTCGGACTTGACTAAGACGAAAGGGACAGAACAACAACGAAGACAAAATTGAGGAAAGGCCTGAATCAAAATGTAAAATTTGAAACAAAGAACCATTTTAGGTTCATAAAAAGGAATACAAAAAGAGAGCCTCATAAGAACTGTCTTCAGCGTGAAAGCTGAGAAACGGGGAAGAGAACGAACTACAATACATGGATAAGATGATTAAGCTTGATGCGCGAACGACATAGACCTCTGGCTCTGTAATGGATGATTCAGTAACAGCCAGTGAAAAGACAGCATCAACGACTGACAACATTCATCCACACCTGATTGCCATGAGTGGGTACAATCTCTTCAAGCATGTATGAATCCGACGATGGCTGGCACCCGTATGTCCCATTTGGCTGCGCTGCGGCCGCCAGCAGGTGACCATAACCCTGTGGGTCCTGACCGGAGTCTCCACCGGTAACTCCGGCGTCACTATGAGGGCCAGAAACGGTACCGGGGGGTAGCACTCATCGGATTCTGATAGAAAGGGTAGAATAGCCCAGCGGGCACCTCTGCGAGTTTGTCCTGCGTAGTACCATTACCCACAGATCCTTGAAGCCCTTTAACAGGGTTCGTGCTTACAGTGACACCACGCGGAAGCGGACCGTAAACACCAGGCTCGACACCGCCATTGAATAGGATGGGTGTGACATCGTGGGAGTCCCCGGATGCACGCGCAATTGCTGTTGACCACTCAACGCTGGCGACGACAGCATCCCAGGTGAATCTGCCTCCCAATCAAGCTCAGAAAGTAAGACAGGGTCTTTGGTAGGTCCAACTGTGCGGAGGTTGACGTTAAGAACTTTCTCAGCGAGCTTGGAGATAAGAGGGTGCCCGCCATTCAAGTCCTTTCGTTCCCAACGCCAACGGAAGCGTGGAAGCATGTCAAGTGCCATCCAAACGTCTTCGATCATCACTTGGCGTGAGAGGCGCTCACAGTGAGACATGTGACCGTAGAGGATGACCATTGCCGCGATATGAAGAGGGTCGGGAGAAACAAAAAAGGCGATGTCGGGGAAACGAATGAGCTGATTGTGGACAATAATAATGTTGTGTGACGTGACAATAGCTTAAATGGTAAATGAATCATCAAAAAATGGCAAATGGCACATGATGAGAACGTACCATCGACGAGTGCCTTCGAACGGTGGTTGTAGTCGAGTTCCTTAAGACTGAACAGGGCACGAAGAAGTAGGATCCTCGCGATACCAAATTTGAGCAACGTCAGTCCCTGATCTTCTGTAATGCCCTGGACCAGCTTCTGTCGCCTCTCCAAAGGCCAGTCTTCAGTTCCTCCAAAGTACCACTTGTAGCTATCGGGGAGCTGTCTCCTGAACTCAAGCATGCTTTTGATGATCCTCGTTGCGTGCCTCATGATAGTATCAGCACTCTGCCGTGAGGGAGCATATAGAGAGTTGATGATGTCCGCCTGTATTTCTGCGATAGGGTGGGAAAGAAGGAAGTGTTCAGAGAAATCAGCATTCTGGCCCTTGAGTCCGTGTGTGGGGCGAGGCGTGTTGGAGTCATAGGGAGCAATGGCAAGTGGACGTCCGAGAAGAATGGAAGTGCCTCGGTCGTGCACCATGACAGTGCCCCAAAGCCGAATGCGTAGCTGACACTCCTCATCTGTGAAGGTGTTGGGCTGCGCCGTGGGATCATGGTGCAGACCAAGTTCGATTGAAAGACGAACAAGACTTCCAACCAAGCGCCAAAGGGAGCGGCCTTGTCGCTGATAATCGATGGCAGTATTAAGACATAAAACCCGTCGTGGAAAGTCAGAATGGACATACCTCGGTGTACAGATACCAATGCAACAAGAGCAGTGCTTGAAGACTGGAGATCGTGACACGTAGGTGAGGCTTGACGGCCAGCGCACGCTCGAAAAATTCATCGTGCTCAGGCCATATAGCAGGGAGCAGCTTCTTGGTATTGATTGGACTATCGCTGGGCGTCTTTTTGTCCTTATCAATGATACTCCCTTGGTGATTTAACTCGCTCAATGTCCCAAGTGCCAGAATGAGGTACATGCTGCAAATAAAGCCTGGATCATGTTGTACATTTTCCCCGTCGTAAAGCGCATTTAACTTGTGCTCAAAGTCTGATCGGAAGAAGACAGGGCGGTGGACGTTGAGGTGGTTGAAGTAAACATCAACGATCCTGTTCGCCAACGAGCGATCCTTGGGCATCCATAGCATTGTTAGTGCGGAGGTGGATATTGTAGAAGAGCCACCAGTATTGCTGGTTGCTACAGAAATAGAAATCCATTTTGTAAGATCGCGGGGTATCGATTGTTCCGTGATGCCACGATCACGCCCCGATGATAAGCCATTTGAGCCAACTGCAAGATCTTCCTTGTCACCTGAACCCAGGTGACTGTCGTTTACGATGAGGGGGTGAACACCAAAGCTCTTGGCCAGTGCCTATCAGTGAAGATGAACAATGAGGGCACGAACGTCACACAAAAAAGACCGACCCTCGTAGTTGACATATCCAAAGATTGCGGATCTTGACCTTTGACTTCAACATTGGCCGTAGCAGCTATAACTGGAGGCGGGACTGGATGTGGTTGTTGTGGCTGCTGTGGCTGTGGTTGAGGCTGTGGTTGAACCTGGGGCGGGGCCTGCATATGCTGTGGAGGGGGAGGGGGGAACCCAGGATGAATGGGTCCGTAAGCGCCAGGGGGTCCTGGCATCGGCATATGTGATGGGTACCCATGCGGCATAGGTACACCGTAAGGGTATGCGGGGTGAACGAAAGGAGGCCCATAAATCGCCCCGGGAGGAGGGCCATTTGGTTGCTGTGGGAATTGTGGGCTCGATTGAGCGAATTCAGGGGCGGGATGACCGTCGACCTCAATGCCCTCCCTCCGACATATCTCGTCGAGGTTGGCCATACTGAAATCAGAGATATGACGTTTCAAGAGAGCATCGCATTGAGCGATCTGGCGCTCGATGAATTCGGTGTGACCTCTAAGAGTGAGGGTCTGCCTATGTCTGTCCTCCTGCTGGCAAGGGACACCAGCCGTCGCGCACGCTGTACATTTAGGATGTTTCGAGTCGCACTGTATAATTCATCGCTGTGTCAGAAGAGAAGCTGAACTGACGGACGGAGATTTGCGGTCGGTGTCTACCGACGGGACTTGCCTTAATTTTCTTGCTCCTGCATCGTGCGCAAGCCTCATGGGAGCGTCTGAGCCGTCTTGGTTCGGACGGTGAGCCAGCGTCATCAGAATTTGTGTCCGCCTTCCGTCCTCTCTTCTTGGAGGTTGTCGGCGCCTGTTGTTGATGAGGCTGATTAGGCTGTTGAAGTTGCTGTTGCTGTTGATTTGGGTCCATATGAAGGGCTGAATGAAGAGACGATGGTACAAGATTGAGGTCAGTGTGCGGAGGCAGGATGTGGGTCATCTTGCTCGCTGTGCTGGACGATGAGCAGGGCCTGTGGACACCTGTCGTTCGTTGTTCAGCACGAGCTCAGCGCGCTAAGTACTTGGCTAATCATCCTCCGTGCTTTGTGGAAAATGCCATAATATTCCCACGTACTTAGCTAAGTTATGTATGACATATATCTAATATAATTTATATAATTTCATATAGTTTGTGGTACGTTCTCATCGTCGGGGAACCATGCCCTCACCTTCATCGCTCGGAGTCATGCACCACCAAAATGCATCAGCTTACACTCTCTCTACCGTCCATTCAGATAACCCTGAAATTGTGGAGTTTGCAGACGATAGAGCTCCCCTCCTTGCACCAGATTCTGAGGCTGGCTTGATTTATGGAGCCACTCCTACACATTCGCAGGCACCCCACACATCCTCCCCAAGATTATTACTCAAGGCAGCCATTAGGATGGCAGCTGTGTTTATACTCAGTACGATCCTCCTGGGTGGAACTCTGTGGCTGACTCTTCCCACCCTTGACGAGTATGTCCCTCGAACTTCCTTCTTGTTTAGCATATCTTATCGAATAGCAGAGCCGACCGGCCGTCACTCCGTATACCGAAATCATTTGCTGAACTACAGGCTCTCAATGTCATATTGAAAAAATACCGTGACATTTACCCGTTCCGCATCGTGATATGTTATGCTATAACATATTTATTGTGAGGTCTGCTCTCTCTATGAAGTAGACAACCTGACATTCCCTTAGCCTACAAGCGTTTTCTCTCCCGGGGTCGATGTATCTATCTATACTTGGTGGAGCGGTATGGGGTGTGCCGCGCGCGCTTCCACTTGCTTGTACATGTGTTGCTACTGGTGCAACTTTGTGCTACTTCATCAGCGCTGCATTTGGCCCTGCGCTTCTCACCGTACCAAAGTGGAAAGCTCGCCTGGACAAGTGGTCGGACAAGATTCGCGCACAGAAAGACAACACCTTATCCTTTTTAATTGTCCTCCGCATTGCTCCCCTCCCTCCGCACTGGGTTGTCAACGTAATCTGTCCCCACGTTGGCATTGGCGTCGTGCCCTTCTGGATCAGTACATGGCTGGGTATCTTTGGCGTAACTGTCATACACACGACGATTGGAGGCGGTTTAGACGAGATGACATCTGCTGCGGATTTCCATCTCATTTCGTTGCGCAACTTCTTCCTGTTATCCGCGGTGGTAGTAGGCGTCCTCATACCGGTGGGTTTACGCTACTATTTCAAGCGCGAGATTGCTTCCGTGGCCGACGTGGAGCAAGGAGAGTTGGAAGAAGAGTTTTCTGAAGAGAGCGGGGATCACATCCTGGCCGCTGGTCCAAGAACTCTAGTTAAGAAACCGAGGGTAGCACCATTGGTTGAGCTTTCCGACGAAGAGACCGATGTGTACTCTGAAGACGAAGACGATGTCATTCTAGAAGCAGGCCCAGCCATTGTTATCAAAGCATCCGAGGAGCCCGCACAACAAGGTGGTAGCAGTAGACGTATTGACTTCCTATAACATGATGATGCGCAGTTTCGCTGTGTGTTTGTATTCCTACCGTTTTCTCCCTGTGTCATCTGCTAATCACATTGGTAGTTCTATATTTAGACTGTATCTGGATCGTACAAGTAATATGTATACATGTACATGTGCCATAATCTGCTTACCAGCCGAATTACTGCGTCTAGATCTCATGCGAGGCCCAATACTTTAAAGCGTTTCAACATTGTCATCACATAGCCGCCTGCAGGCAACCACTGTATCGCATATCACCATGGTTACTCCCCATACGAGCTCCGATGTGAAGGCGGCTACTAAGTACAGTTCCCTCAAATATTTGAGTTTGCATCATGGTACCGGTTAAATTCCTGTGACGCGCGGTCTGAATACCAATATTTGAAGGGATTGCCACTATGATGTCTGACAATGCTCTGATCTATAGCAGGTACGTCCAATGTTGTTTCTTAATAAGTACACCTTTACTGAGCTCACCTGGTATTGTCATGCTCATCGCCTCATAAATGGATGCTACAATTCAGGTGCTTGTTGCGCGTCCCGAGGGATCGAATATGGCCTGAGATGGTATACGGTGTCGACAGATACCGTCCAAAATGGTCAATCACGATTCGACCAGCGGAAGGAACTTGCTCGATCGCGGCATTGCATAGACGTGGCATCAGGGGCCCGCGGACTGCAAGCTTGCAAAGCTTGCTGCCTATGTCCCCACATTGCCTGACAAGGCATGTCTTGACCCTGATATATGCTATTTTTCGCAAGAATAGTGGAATCATGAAGATCGTGATGTCAGATTTACATACAGATGATTGACCCGCACCAAAACTTTATTGATTCATGTGTACGTAGTAACATACAGTTAAAGTTCATCCTGTGGCGCTGGTTAGAACACGACCAACAGGGTGACGCCCCTTGGACGCCCCCCTGCAGATCGCGAACTTCAATGATTTAGGCGATTTAAACCGCTGTTGGGTGTTGTAAGTCATGCCCCTGTGTTGTTTCCCTGAGACGGCATGACAGGAACATAAACTTCTCACCCCTTCATTCTCTGTTAGCTAGAGACAATGCTACGAAAACCCTGAAGTAAAGATTATCACGGACGTGACCACATCTTCGCGTCCAGTTTTAGACGCAAATATACCGTAGTCGGCATCGGGACTCCTTTTCCACGGGATAACCCCCAATTGCACTCGTGCGGCAAAACGTCGGGCGCCAGGCTGAAAGCCTCATTGCAGGCACTGAAATAACTGTTAGGTTATTTCGGAGCTTGACGATTGTCCAGGCATCTAGAGTAAACGCCGGGAGTGTTCTCCATAGTCATCGGCTTATGCACCGATATGGTCAAGCTCGAGACGTTGCGGTGTATAGCCTGGGCTGGCGGCTCGATGGCACGGTGCCAACTGTTAGGCCTGCCAATCCGATCGAAAACAAGAGTCTAACGCAAGACTAACAGTACATATTCCATTTCAGCAGACGTAGCTCAATATCCAATTTTGAAGCGATTCCCAAACCGAAGCATCTTGTTTTGTGGAGGCACGATGACTGACTGCTCTCGACAACAATTCGTGCGTGGAAAGGAGATGTTAACAGCTATGATGATTAATTAGTATATACAGGGTTAAGCATTTCCGTTCCTGATTTTACAGAATTGACTAAATGTGGTACAAGGAAATCGAATTGTGCAAGTTTCCGAAGTATGTATAAGGTCGCCTTAACTGCCTTGAGGTTTTATTATGTGCATTTTCTCCACACACATTGAGTTGGAGGCAAGGCTCGAGCTCGACGGCGTGGGTTGCGACAGGGCCTCGGCGAGTAGGAGATAACAGTACTATGAGGCATACCTGAGGCACGGCAAAAGCCGATTGAAGCTAGTTCTCGCGGAGTGGAATTAAATACTGAATTAATGAAATTAATCATCGAAATAATTTCGCCCATCGCTAGCAGCACTTCCGGGAGGGATTTCGCGGATGGGAAGCGGAGAAGGACTGGAGGAAATAAGCTAGGAAATGAATATTTTTAGAGAATGTGGCAATTGAAAATACCAATTTGAATGATAAAAAATAATAAAGATTGAAAGTCCGACGGCCACGAGCTGAGCACAGGCCAACCGAGCATTCGCTTCATGGTGTGAAGCGCCGTCTGCTTCCCACTGTGACTGTCAGCATCTCCCCAGCTGCACGCTATCCCAAACAGCGTTCACTGCGTTAAACAGTGCCCTCGTCGTAGGCGCCACCGCCAACGACGTTACAGAACACGTCGTGTTCGCTGTTACCGTCGTAGAGCTCATTAACTTGCATTACCCATCTTGGTGCTAGGCTACAAGCTTGCATTATGGCCGATCGCATGCCCCCGTATCAAATGAATTCCCTACAAAACTTCATCCCCCAGCAGCATATGCAACAGCAGTCTCAACAGCAGCAGCAGCAGCAACAACAACCAGACTCTCAGATGGTCCCCGGGCTCCCTAACCCCGAACATAGTCGTATATGGACTCAAATGCAGAACAACTATCGAGCTCAGCCCAATGGTGATGCAAATTCCGCTCAGATGAACTCACAAGTGAGTTTCTCCTACAATCTTCTAAAGTTATGTTCTCCCTTCTGCGACATTTGCATTCGCTCACAGGACCCGCCCCTACTCATGTTACTGATGGTCGATTTGGGCACTGTTCTCGTCTAATCGATCACCGTATCTGTTATCATAAATTATACTATTCTGAGATTCATGCTTCCCGAGTGCAGTCAAGTCGATGCCTTGTTCAGGTCCAGTTTCCGTAATTACGTGTGCTGACTCCATATATTAGATGGCAGATCTCGCTCGAAACCAGGGGCTCGGTCATGTTCACTCACAAGGTCCCTTGGTCCAACAAATTCAGCAGCAATTCGGTCTTGCATCCGCCCAGCGTGTCCCTTCCTCTGCCTCATCCTTTCATGACCCTCAGTCCTCCAACACTCCCTCTTCTATCATACCATCCAACTTCTCCTCTATGTCTATGAATACCCCACAAATGAAACCGGGCAATCCGATCCAGGCTCTGGCTAGCCGTCCGCTGCACCTCATGGATCGTCCTTCCAATCAACAAAACCAGCATCCGCCTCAGTCCGCAATGCCACATCATATACAGCAACAGATGGGCACACAGCCAGGCTCTAGTCCGCCAAATTCTTCGGACATGTTTTCACCTTCCAACATGACTAATGTTGATGCAATGCATAGTTCTCCCCATCTGGCGGCACAACCTCTCGGGGCCCAAATGGGTCATCCGAACATGAGGGCGGCGCAAACCTCGAAGGTACCTACCCTCGCAGAGCTGATGCAAAGGAGGGAGTATTTGCAATCAGCCATAACCAGCTTTGAGCAAAGCATCCAAAACGTACTCGCGCAAACGAGAGGTTTCCCCGATGAAGCTTGGACGGCGAAGTTGGAAAAGATGCGCGCTGAGCTCCACAACCGCAAGACACTCTTCCTCAGAGTTAACCAGGCTATCCAGCTGGCTTCAAATACCCCTGTCATACTTGGAGGAAATCTAGCACATCTGTGAGTCAGGTCGGCATATGGTTGAAGCTTCTTATTTACGCATTGTAGAGGTACAATGACCTCTGCTGCTGGTCGACCAGCTGTTACCCAGGGCAGCGGAGCACCTCAGCAACCCTGGGCACAGTCGTCTAGTCCTGCTCCAAATTTTGGGATGAACCCTGGGGCTAGTGGTCCTTCGCAGATTCCAACTCCAGGTCAGCCCCATCCCATGAATCCACAACTGCCCGGACAGGGTGGTCAAATGCAACGTCCGGGTGCGGTACCCCCACGTTCTGGTGCTACTCCTCAGCAGCTTCCCACGGGCATACCCAATACGATGTCACAGAACATGGGTCCCCAATTCAATCCTCAGTCCGTCGCTAATGGTCAGATCCCGAATAGAATGGTCAACTTATCGACACTCGGCGTCCCCTATCTTGACAAGTCTCACTTCGAGGCTATGTACACGTCCTTTTGCAAGAGCCACCGCGTGGAGCCTAGCATGCACGTTCTATTACCCGATAATCGTTCAGTTGACTTGCATAACCTGCATGTTCATGTCTTTCGCGAAGGCGGTGCTCAATTTGTAAGCTCACGACAACTTGCAACGTTCGAAGCATACTCACTAGTCACGACTTAGGTCACTCAACGTGATTACTGGGCGATCATAGGGGGTCGCATGGGTCTTATACAGTTTCCAGGCACGGATACTGAGCCAGCTAAGAGTGGTCCTGGTATTGCACAGCAGCTCGCTCATGCATACAAAGAGCACTTGCAGGCTTTCGAGACCATGCTCGTCCTCACCGTTAGATCTCGCGCTGCAAAAAACAATTTGTCACAGAACAGCGCTCAGAACAATGCTCCTGGAAGCGCCTCAGGGGAAATGGCCCACTCCGTTATGCGCCCTCCTCTCAATCCACAAGCCATGGCAAGTGCTGTGCGTTTCGTCAATATGAGCGTTAGTGAGATGCGTGCAAATGGCTTATCAGAGCAGATGGTCGTATTGATCGACCGGCACCGTTCGGACATAGTGCGTTGGCACCAGCAGAGTCGGTTGATGGCCACGAAGTCCAGTCAGCAAGTGACCAATCATGAGGCGCCCGGTGAGCAGTCGGGTATGTCCGTCGCACACCAAGGAGGCTTCCCGAACCAGGTGTCAAACGCTGGTCCTAGCGTGGTACCCGCGCCACGAGGACAACCACCTATGATTCTCAATGGGATACAACCATCACCGATGACGGAGATGAAGCCCGTTCAGTCGGGAGGAATTTTACCACCAAGTCAGGAGCAGATCGCACATGCAATGTCCGTAATCCAACAGACTAAACAACTCTTCTCAGCCCGTAGGTCGTCACATCCATATTCTCGTCCCATATTCTAACCTTTTTTGCAGGACTACAAGTAATGCCACTGGTCACAGTGCCAGATGACCGGCGAATGGAGTACAACCAGCTAATGGATCAGGTTCAGAAAATGACTCGGGAGCTTGACACAAGACTACCAATGTACTGGATTGTTCTGAGATCGGAAGATATGATTCGCAGGCTCGTGACAATCGTAAGCGCTCTTTGCGTGTGTCTGCATTTTGTCGCGTTAAGTGCATTTTCTTTCCAGGTGTTAACAGTGGCACATCAAAGGAATCGTTTTGCAGCGGGGTCACCACAAGTCATAATCGGTCTTCATACTCTAAAGAGCATGTATAGCCAAGTACAAAAGGCAAACGAGGATTTCGAACAAAGGTGTCAAATGATGAAAGCCGTTCTTGCATCGCAGCAAACGGGTGGACATAGTGGTTCTCATATAAATCAACCGCCCCCACTTCCTCTCCCGTCACAGCCCACGCCTTCTCAAACCCTCCAACCTCCCCCTGCTATAAGTCGCCATCCTTCCGCAAACCAGTCCCACCCGCTTTCGCATCCCCAGCCACCCCAACCCATCAAGAAACCTCTTGTGCGCGTGCCCCCAAGTACCTCCGCGGCTATTGCCACAACAAATGCGATGCCGTCACCTACTCCACCACCTGCGACTACGGCTTCCACTGCTCCCACTCCTCTAGCGCCCACTTCCCCACAAACTCCAAAGTCTCCCAAGTCTAAACCGCCAAAGGTGAAGGTCCAGCGTGTTACCAAGCAGCCCACTGCATCTCCGTCTGAAACCCCAGCTGCATTTAGCCCTGGTGTAAAGCGCCAAGCCGACGAGGATGTTTCTATTCCTGCGGGCCCCTCTACCCAGCCCGAGTCTATGGGCGCACCATCTCCCAAGAAGGTGAAGACAGAAGATTGGGAGGGGGAGCCTAGCGAGGAACTCACCAAGAAGCACCAGGAAGTTGAAAATATCAATACGGACGAGGACGCAAACGCTTTCATGGATAAGATGAAGGAGCTAGTCGCCATGACTGCCTCGACAGACGCCGGCGTGTACGACGACATCGCTCACACTCTCGACCGGATTTTGCAAGGCGCAGCCCAAGATCCAACACATATCACGACCTCTGCTTTCGCCTCAAGCATCGGTGGACCACCTTCGGAACTCTCACCTCCAGCGGCCCCTAACGATGCGTTTTTGGAGTTCCACGAGTTTATTGATTATAGTCGTTTCACTACTCTTGAAGACGAGGAAGACTCGAAAGCTCCTACTCCCGACCTTGTACCATCATCATCCACGAACCCTAGCCCGCAGTCCAACCCGGATGCTGATCAGTCACAGGGTGCCTCATCCCCCGGCAAAGCTAAGATCGAGGATCCCAGGGAAAGCAACCAACTCGATCTCCTTCATATGGGGGCATTCAAAGAGATCGACGGCGGCGAGTCCGCCTACTACCAATCATCAGATTGGAAATGGGACGGTCCTATGACCACACTTGACCAACCGTGGGCAATTTACCAAACTTCATAATAGGAATTATAGGGCGGAATCCTGGTTTGTTTTGTTGCTTATTTATGAATCTTCTTTTTCTTTTATATGCTGGATATACTCGCTCGTCCGTGATGCCCTCCGTTACACTGATCAGACTTGTCAACTCTACGTCCTGTCATCCATACTACTAGTATCTTGGTTTCGTGTCTCACTCACTCTGTATTTCTTAATGTTGTTCTGATTTGCTATCGTATCTTGCTCCGAAATCATCGAAACATAGAAATTAATGAGCTGCTGATCTAGACAGCAGTAGTATAATGAATTTTGTGTGAACGTAGTGTACAACGGTCCGTTATCAATGTTATCGTATCTACTTGAGAAGTACTTTTCGATCAGGGGGTTTCCTTTTGCTTGCAAGCGTACTTGACCGCCTAGTATTGTCAAGGATGCGAGCCTTCAGAGAAGATACGGTGTCCAATGTCGGCCGAGAATTGGAACCAGATGAGGATGGTATTGATAAGCGAGGTCTCTTACTATTTCTCTCTGCTTCATAATCCATTCTAGCCCTCGCCCATTCGTCCCGTGCCTGATGCTTGGCCTCCGCATCATCTTCAACGAGTTTTAACTCCTCCGGTAAGCCGTATTTGCCTTTGATCGTATCGTCATCAGGCGCGTTTCTGTGCCTCGATCTTCTTCTCTGCACGAAAACGCTTGCGCACCATAGATGAAAGTGTGTAAGGATCGTTATTATAGTGATCTGAAACACCCTGCAAGGCCTCAATCCGTGGTATTTGCACCTTAGCGACATGATTTTGGGCATCGGTGGTTTTCTCGAGCGCTGCAAGGGGATCCGCGGGACCAGCTTTTCCTTCGGTATCTGCAACCTTTGTAAGATAATGATCAAGGATATGCAAGTCGATACATACCGTGAATAGCAAAGCCGCCGTTCTCCTCTGGGTCCCAATCTTCGTCCTTCTGACGGGCGCCTGATACCACGACGTAGCGAGTGTTCTGTATAATATTAACATTATAAAATAAGGCCAACCACGCTCGGCTCACCTTCGGGTCGGTCTGGATCTCAAACCAGCCATCGCAGAGATGACATTTGCAGCGGAACGAGTAGATCGGAGTAGAATAGTAGGCACCAACTTTCTTCTTCTCCGCATTATACCGGACGCCCATGCCAATGTGGTTGTTGCATGTTCCACTAAAGACTTAAGAAATCGCTGTTTCTAGATGCTATGATTATTATGCATACCACCAGATGTTGAAAGGAAGCTCGAAACGGGTTATGAGTATGCCCTTGTCGAGTTTACGTGCCCTGTCACCGAGCGCATGTTTGCCTACGAACCATGAGAAACAATACGCAGGCAATTGATTGTGCATACCTCTGTACGCATTTAAGCTCTGGTGTTTATCTGGGTCGTAATCTGGCGGATAATACTTGTTAAATCCTGGAAAGAGAGCAGGATTAGTTGACGATCCGTCGTGCGCTAACACCTAACTACAGATCTAACAACTTGCCTTGCATGACTGTTTCGGACAGGAAGCCTAATGGGAACTGCCGGAGTTTGCCGATACATGAACAATCTTAGTAAACCTTAATTATCTCTCTCATCAACACACAAACCTTAGGTGCGCATATCTTGAGTATCGTTCACTTTCAAGCTGCTAATCATCTGTTTAGTCACCTCTGACTTATTCAAAAAATAGCCCAGAATGAGTTACGTCGCTAAGGACAAGGAGTACGACGCAGCAGGCGCAGTTCCTGCTGCCAAAATTCATAAAATTCGGATTACCTTGACGAGCAGCAACGTCAAGAACTTGGAAAAATGTTTGTGCACTTCAGTTTATCACAAACACCTACTCAACCATCAAATATAGTCTCCGCCGACCTCATCAACCGTGCAAAGGACAAGCAGCTCCGTGTCAAGGGCCCTGTCCGCCTCCCCACCAAGGTCCTTAAGATCACAACCCGTAAGACTGTCAGTATCCCAGCTTTATGATATACCTGCATTTCATTGACTCTTGCGTTCTTTAGCCTTGCGGTGAGGGTTCGAAGACCTGGGACCGCTACGAGCTCAAGGTGCACAAACGTCTCATTGATCTGCACTCCTCCAGCGAAGTCGTCAAGCAGATTGTGAGTCTGAATTTTTTGGTTGCATCACCGGTTCCTCATTCTTTGATTAGACTTCTATCAGCTTGGAGCCTGGTGTCGAGGTTGAAGTCACCATCTCGGCTTAGGTATCTTTGCTACACTGTATGTATGCTGTATGAGAAGGCATTACCGTCTGACACATTTCTCCGCGCCGTAAATTGTATGCTTTCATTCAAAAAAGAATCGTATAAGATGTCTTGGCTTTACTGTCGTGGGGCATGGTTCAGGCATGGGTTGGCGGAAAGTTGATAGTCATCGGGCGCCTCGAGGCACATGCATTGAAGTTCTAAGCACGAGTTGTGAGTCCCAAGTAAGGTCCAATGATAATCAGCTACGGTGATTTTTCGTGACTCGGACCAGGATCGTGTTCTGCAACTCCTTCCTCATCTTCCTCATCCTCCGAAGTCTCCTCATCCTCATCACTATCCTCGTCAATTCCACTGCCCTCTTCCACTCCCTCCTCCTCTTCCTCAGACTCGCTCTCACTTGCATAGAACTTGTTCAAATCCCTCCAGTCCTTCGTATCCTTTGGTGTCGATCCCCCTGTGGGCGTGAGCACGATTGGTGTCGAACCCGCAGGCGTGGGCACACGTTGAGACGAGATTCCATGGGATGAAATCGCTTGAGCCACCGACGACAAGGCAACTTGGGGTGTGTCATCATCGCTATCGCGCAACGCGGGGTCAATTCCCTGTTCCAGCCACTCGGGGAGATCTATCACAGTCTCGTCATCGTCGTCATCATGCAGATGTAGACTTTCACTCTCCATCACGAGGGAAAGCGTTCCGAGTGGACGAGTGTCTGCAGAGGACTGGGTTCAGTGGAACGTGATGGGAAAGTAGAGAAAGATGAATGAAGGTCACAATCGTAAACGAGTCTTTCGTCGACAAAATCAGAACTCACAAACACACTCACCAGTCACTGGCTCTTCTTCAATCGTCCCAGTCTTTCCCTCGAACAACACTCGTATCACTTGTTCCCTTCTCAATACCACACCCGGCCTTCCTGCCTGCTCTTCCCTGTTCCAATTTTCCTCGATGCCTTCCTCATCATTACTACTCGTGACACCCGCAACTACACCAACAAGAAGTGCCCTCAACATCCTCGCGCGGTCACGCACGTCCCAGTCTTCATCGTACCGAGCCAGTGTGAGAACATGCTGTGCCAGCAGGGCAAGTGTACGGTGCGTAGGCGCGAGCAGTATCAGTTTCGCAGCAAGAGTGAGGGTCTGAAGTTTGACTAGGGAAGCCTGGTAGGAGTTATCATGAGCGGGGGGATTATGAAGTGCGTTGAAACACACCTCAGTGTTGAAGCTCCTCGCTGCCTTGCGCAGTACATCTGGTGCCCAGTCTGCTACGCCTTCGACTGTTGTTCCCGTGCCTGGGACCGACCCGTATTGACCGACGAGCCACAGCACGCAAGCTCGCGCGTGGGGGTGCCGGATGTCGTCAATGCGGCGGGCCAGCTGGGCAATAATGGAGAGTGGAGCTTGGGCTACAGAGGTCGACTCCGGGCTTGTGAAGGACAGGGGTGCAGCTGATAATGAAGTAGAGATTGATGGTGTCAGCGAGGGAATGGATGACGTGAGAGCTTGCTGCGATGACAAGGAAGTTGCGAGAGTCGTCGTTGAGGTAGAGGAAGGTGTGAGAAGTTGATTTTGGACGAGGGACTTGAGGACGAGGACTGCGTTTGAGACGATGGTATCTATGCAATCATGTAAATTCGGACTACAAGGAGATCAAAAGATCGCACCGACCTTGCTTGCTGTTGATCATTCCCATGAGGGCAGTGAGGCATTGAGGCGTAGACAAGGGAACGAGGCTGGCAATGCGTCCAATGGCATGAATCGCATCTCCCACAACAGAGTCGTCTGTGTCTTGAGCATAGTCCTATATACCCGATGAGGGTTTAACAGTAAGGATAAATATAACGACACGCGATTAAATGCCAAGTACGGTGTCAAAGGGTATTGGAGAAGAAAGGGAATTGCAATCAGCTACCCCTACCTCCAAATAGGTGAACTAAACGTACCACGAACTCTCGCAGTAATGCCTGGTGATTGTCAACTGTGCACAATGCCAGGAGAGCCGAAATCTTTGTCCGCTTCACCTGTTCTGCATCATCCACGCGCACAAAAAGGCGGTTATGTGAAGTAATGAATAGAGCCTGAATATGGATACAGGGGTAGTAGATATGCAATTTGAGCAAGGTCAAGTCGAAAGGAGAATGTAATAATCAATCAATGAATACCGTTAGCTCTTAGTCTATATCTTCGCGGAGACACGTACTGGATGCGAACGTGCGACGACGAGCAAGTAAGCCAGTGTCACACGCTCAACCTCGCGCGACACGCTGAGGAGGCGAAGGAGAGGTGCGGTAATCTTTGGGAGCATCGATGAAGGAGCAAGGTAGTAGAAGGCTCGTGCAACAGCAAGAACAACCTGATTACTTAGTCAGAATGGTTTTCATGATGGAAGTGGTTTAATGTGCGCACGGCAGGGTTCTTGTTCATGAAGAGAGGTTCTGCGCAGGCCAGCAGGAGCTTCAGATCTTTGTCAACCTCTTCCCCTTGCCTCTCGCTGGCGGGAACGGGCTTGGGTAACATGGTCCTCGCGTATCGCACGAGTACGCGGAGAACGTCGACTTGTCCCCACGCGTCAATATCCGGCAAGGCACGGCAGAGGCGGCGAAAATGCACGTGGAGAAGGTCAAGGCGAGATGGCGCAATGGTTTCGAGAGCAAGAACAGCAGTCCCAAGTGAAAGCGGAGAACGATCGCGCAGAAGAGTCGTCATAATATCGAGCAGAGTTGGGTGATGCGCCTGGTCTAGTCTTGATACATAGTTTGTGATTCATGAAATGGATATTGAACTAAGTTAGGCTCACTTGTATACCTTCATAACGGCAAACGCAGCAGCCTTACGAACGTATGGGCTCGGGTCTGCAGCAGACTTTCGGACAGCCATAAGTACAATGGTAGCAACGGTAGGAACACGAATGCCGCTCAGCACGCGAAGAGCCATAGCGCGTATGAGAGGGCTCGAATCAGCGAGATCTCGCTGGAAAGTATTGATCGACAGCAATGCCAGATCAGGTTCAGATGGTGCACAACGAAGGAGGTAGATGTACACCAGCTTGCGTAGCTCGAGGTTCGGGCTGGCTACATTCTTGACTACAGCAGGGAAATATGAGGAGACTGGCCGGTTCTTTGAGATGAGCTGAGGACAAGCAATGTTATAATTTCTATACAGATGTTACACTGACTGGCACAAACCGCGATCAAACGTTTCATGGCGTCCAGCTTTTCACGGTCGCTGCTTGATTCGAGCTGCTTTGTTATATTCTTCGCCTTGTCGTCCGCCATGTCAAACAATGAGCTCCCGCCCCGTGTCAACGACAAATCCCGGGTGTGCTCAGCTATTGTCTCTTGAATCCTCATCCCAAGCCGCGTTGCATTCTCGCTCAGAGCGTTGAGGTTGATCCCGTCCATCGTTTGGTGTGGACATGCACGTAAGTCCTAAGTTGATTGGCATGATCATGATCTCACGTGCCACCAACCTGTTCCATGTATGTCCATAATGCGTCTTGTACGGAGGCGTCGGATTGAGAACTTGTTGTTTAAGTGTCAGAGTCAGGCTCAGAACTTGCTCAGAACTTCAATTCCATTTGCCAAGAAGGCCTTACAGCTGGAGTTTGTCAATCGCAAATCAGTCACAGTGAAAACTATTCCGAAAGCCTGGAAATGTAAAAGCAGCGTAGAAAGGTTCGCAGACATTCGCTCAAGCAAGTCGAGTCTATCATTGAATAAAAAGGAGCAAGAGCCCATCGACTATCTATATCAAGGCTCGAGTGACGCAGGGAATGTTCCGTTCTCCCTTTGTTCGTCCCACTTCGCTATCTGGACATGACAGCATGAATAAGGAACCAGGCTTGTACCATGATATTGAACACCTACCCATTCATCTAAAGGAACAACAATCAGAAAGCTTAATATAACGAGATAGAAAGGGAACATACTAGGACACAATGAGTTGTAGGCACGCTTAAATTGTTTGCATGGTGCGAAGTCTTCACCTTTGGCGGTGACGCACTTGAAGTAGTCCGTGTAGTTCTGGAAGCTGTTGTAATGTGACACTATCAGAACACACGCTACACGTTCGAAATAAGTCGCTGCTCACCAGTGACGCGTCTGGTTGGTGTTCGGAAAGCGAGCTGTATCGAGTTAGTTGGTGTAAAACATGTAGCAAGGAAGAGTAAGACGCACCGTCAAAGCCAGCGGTTTGGAGGACGTATTTGCTAATATTCTGTGAGCTGAAAGTAAGACCGACAAAGATAGTGCAGACGGACCTCGACAGATCAACAGCCTCAGAGTCAGACATTTTTGTGTGATGGATGTTGATGCGGTCTTAGAAACTTCAAGAGGTCGGGTTTGGACGGAGTATGTCGATTAGTCAGCATATCATCCTTTACCGTGACACAACTGCACAGACACTTAATTCGTATTTAAATATCGTCATGGACGCTCTCAAAGCTGAAATTGCACTCAAGCGCAAAGCCGTGCAGAATGACGCCGAAACGCGTCCGTCTAAGTACGTGCGTCGCGGTGAACTTGAGCGCCTGAAAGATGAAGAAGAACGGCGAGCACGGGAGGAGAAAGAAAAAGAAAGGGCGGCGGAGCGCGTGGCAGAGATGGACGCTGCACTAGTGAGAAGCAGGCAGAAGAAAACGGTCAGCTCATCTCGTCATCTTCGCTGCTAGTAGATTTATGGGCTGGAGAGCAGGCCGACACTTCCTCGCGCTCCACTTCTAACACCCCTTTACCGGAAAGCCGGGACCCAGACTCGACAATCTTAGAGAGTGCATTCAACATTCCAAACAATGAGGCCATCCGCCGACTGCGAGCCAAAGGCCAGCCGATCCGACTTTTTGGTGAAAGCGACCGTGACCGGCGCCTGCGATTGCGTGCTCTCGAACTCATTGAAGAGCGTGGTCATGAAAAAGCTGGCACGAACGACTTCAGGAAGGCACTGGAGGATGTCGAGAGCGTCGAGAGGGAGCTGAGAGCCAAAAACGACAAGGGGAAGAAGAAGGATGACGGAGAAGTGAACAATAGCGCCGGGAGTGTAGCCATGGTGGATTTGGGGCTGCTAAAGACAGATCCGGACAAATTGTACCCCGTCATATACTATGCACTCAAGCGGACGCTCAAGGAATGGGAAGAGGCAATGGATGAACGACCAGGTATGCCTTGCACAAGTGTTAACTCTATATGTCTAACAGGAGATACAGAAAACGTCAAGCGGACTCATCAGGGAAAATTGGCTGCAGCAACGCAAGTTCAGTCTGCCGAGTATCTAAAGCCACTGTTTAAGACACTTCGTTCACGAGTGAGTCTGCCCTTCCACTTCTCTCGATCATTTCAATTCTTGTCTTTGCATATAGCATTGAATTTGCTCTCTGCCGCTTGTCCAATTTTCCTACATACACGTTGTTTGCTGTTATCACAGACTTTCTTTCTTTATGTTAAAAGTGGAGCCATCAAGCTGACACTCGATAATCTTAGAATCTACCGCCGGACATGCTTGTGCGGATAGCTGAAATAGTATATTACATGCAAAAGCGGCAATACCAAAGAGCGAACGACTCGTACCTTCGTCTGTCCATTGGTAATGCGCCATGGCCGATTGGTGTTACGATGGTGGGGTGCGTATTTATCCTCCATTCTCATCACGCTCGTCTCATTCGAACGATTTACTAGTATCCATGAACGTTCCGCACGCGAAAAGATCTCCACGGACCAGGTTGCGCATGTGCTGAATGACGAAGTCAGCAGGAAATATATACAGAGCCTCAAACGGTTGGTCTTGATTCTTTTGTATCTTTCTTTTCCACTCTTGCTTCATTCCAAGTGTCAACTTAGCTGATACACCCTCACAGGCTCTTGACGTTCTCTCAGACGAAATACCCACCAGAGGACGTTTCACAGCTTATGGGATAGTCGTGTTTATGCTGCTCTAGTAGGGCGTTTGTGTGTGTTTATCATTTGTACTGGACATTTTTTCAAGCTGATTGTATATCTATGCGGTTCATGCCATTCATGGCTTAGCACATCCCAGTGCAAGTTCTACGGTGTCGAAATGCTATGCGTTCCGGTGACCCATGTTCTATCTGGTATACTCTGGCGATCTTTATCATCAACCCAACTACTATCGCCCCTTGCGCCCTTTCTTCCCTCGCGCTGGTTCTTCGGATTCAGCAAGCGCATGTCCTGTTTCTCGGATGTGTGTAAATAACTTCGTGCGGCTCTCAAAGGGTGATTTGCACACGTTGCAAACCTATAAGTATGTCAATACAGCAGAATAATTGCGGGAGGGAGAAGTGCAGACCATGCTGTGCTCTGCCTTGACAACATTGGCTGCTTTCTTTGCTTCTCGGAGTTTTCGTCTTTCCCGCTTTGACAGCTCGGGCTGGGAAGACGTTATATCCTGAAAACCATCCCTGCTTTCTGGTGGTGTGATGGACGGTGCTGGCGCATCGTTCGAAGGTCTTGTTTGGGGCTTGATCTTTTTCTTTTTATCTTTTTTATGTGCGAGTTGGTCTTCTTCAGCAGGGAGTCCCTCTGGGGGTAAACCGATTTCATCAGCGTCTCCATTTTCGAGTACCGGCTCTGGAGGCGTTGGTGGGGGTGGAGGAACGAACTCGCTATCGAAGTCTCTATCCACCTCATTCTCGTCGCTTTCTCCCTCCTCTGGACCATGCCCGAGTGCTTCTTCTTCTTGCCACATCTCCCTTTTCAGTCTCTCGATCTCACGCATGTGTTTCTTGCTACGCTCGTGGCTGTCCCATGCGGCTTCGCTACGAAACGTCTTCCCGCATGCGACACACTCCCATTCTTCTGCATTGCCTTCACCTGCCGCCCACTCGAGGTCAGCATCAGCATCATAATCCATACCGCCTGCTCTTTGCCAGGCTTGCTCTACATAAGGCTTGGCGGGCTGGGGGCGTGGTGTGGAGGACCCAGATGTGGGGGCTTTGGCTTGGGATAAGATTTTGTTGGCTTGAGATTGTGCAGCGAGATGAGCGATGTATCGCGGGTCCCGTTTGCGAATAAAAGTAGCCAGTTGCTGCGCACCAATATTTAGAGCTTTTTCAAGTAAGATGTAACTGTAAACAATTACTCTGATAGTCTCATTATAATCCTTTCTCGCCTCATCCCTGGCCTTTTTGTTGTCTCTCTCCATGAGCCTGGAAAATACTCAGACACATAATGCGACAAGACGCCATCACTCACCGTCGCACTCGGCGATCGGGTGCCTCCGCAAGGTTCCACTGTTCCATCCATACGAAATCCTTGAGAGTCGCAAAGTTCATCCACGCATTATAGAAATTGCGTGCGGCGGGCTCATTTGTTGATTTGGGTATGGACCAAGGCCAGGAGGCATCTCCAAAGATGGGATACTCGATCTGAGAGATGAGGTTCTCTTCCTGTGCCAAGCGTGTAAAGAGATTGCGGTATATTGTGAAGAAGCCCTGGTGGTGGTGAGTATAAGCAGTGATCATAGCGTATATATTATTGCGGTTATGGGGGCAACGCATTATACATGGAACGCACATTCTCGCTGTCGTCAAGGCCTGACCAGACGGTAGCATCAAAAAATCGAGCGAGATGTCTGACGGTCAGGCCCCTATCACGGGCACGGGGAGGTGGGGCGCCTTTTCGAATGTCCTCGAAGACGGCCTCTGCATCAGGTTCTGGTGCAAGAGATGCTTTGTGAGAGTCATACCAGGCTCTTTCCTACTTGCACAGTACAGTCAAGAGCGATATAAAGGAATGCATAAATAACAGGTACTAACCTGGTCATCACTCAATACCTATCGATCCGACATGCGATGAGCTTTCGACTCGTATCCTTTGGGGTTAGAATTCGCACCTCATATGCTTGCTGAATAGCGGCGAATCTTTTGGTAGCACCTTCGACATCATCTTTGTTCTTGTCGGGATGATGAACAAGGGCTAATCTTCGAAATGCTTTCTTGGGGACAATCAGACCACAGGCACTTGATAAGTTAATATGAGCCATATCATACCTTGATCTCGTCGCTGTTTGCTGATTCCTCGACACCCAGCAGCTCATAGTAGTCGGGAACTGCATCTTCAGATTCGGTGTTGCGTCCGGTGGATTCGCGTGCACCCATGAACGTATTAAACTGCTGTTAGTATTTCTGCGATCACAGTACGGGCCAATGCAGGTCCCGCAAATTCCGTGCCGTAACCAATTGGAGTTTGTAATTGCTCCCGAAGTCACACAGAACAGAACCGTCGTACTAGAGGATTTTCGCAACCAAGCCGTTCTAACTTCTAAGAGCTATACCACCGGCTCCTCGTTGTTTGCAACATGTCCGACTTCTTCAAATCGTCGTCGTCGTCTAGTACTTCCGTCAGGTATGCGACGCTCAATTATGCAATTCCGACTGCTACTCAGCACATGCCATCATTTGTAGACATGACTGCAAAAAAGGAAGCCGTGATGAATGGTGTGCGCTCCGAGATTGCCCTAGCCAGTGCGCAGGAGCTTATAAACGTGCGGTCCCTGCTATCGCTACTAGTGCTCACAGTAACAAAGGCTTTTAGAAAACGAACGAAAAATGCTTCGCTAAGTGCGTAACGAAGCCTGGGACCTCCTTGTCTAGCTCAGAGGAGGTGGGTGTACCCATCGAGTTTGCAAAGGAAGATGCTGACATTATCTAGACATGCCTGTCTCGATGTCTCGAACGTTACCTGGAAACATGTGAGTCTCTGGCCAAGATACCCTGTCATGCAGCTGCTCACAGTCTCGCAGTCAACATGATTAGTAAAACCTACAGTGCCCGCTTAAGCAGGGAACGGGAGCAGCGGCAACTTAATCAGATATAGTCGGCATATTGTATCCATACCACCCCATTCCATTAATCATACTTTCATGCTAGTCGTTCATCAATCTCACCTGCGTGTTATCAAGACGGCTCCATTCTTGACCCTGAAACCACGAGGCTGCATGGAGGATTTATTACCATCTACTGTGCAAGCTATGGTGTGCGAAAAGGTGTCTTTGTGGTTACAAGTAAGATATTAAATAATGATGTATACCAGCATTCGGTGAAGGAAGATATGCTTCCCGTGGAGCGTGGAATGTCGGACCCCGTACTAAAGATGTGGAAGCGAAGCAGTGTAGGGTATTAAAATGTTAAAAATCAACTTGCGAAGCGAAGGTGAATGAAGTTTGTACCGCGAATGAAGGCAAAACATTATTGGGCGACCCGTGCGAAGTAGCGCAAAGGTCCAGGGGGTTACAATTTTTGATCAAAAGGTTCCTCTCAGATTCATATGGTAAACCAGGTATTGCGAGTTAATGAGGCTCAGCCCCGTGTGCTGTAGTCATTTGTGGGAGGATAAAATGGAGTTGTCAACAACGGCGGTGAAGGGGAAACGAATGGCGTCTGGGTAGAGGAACTAGGGGTTGGTCCATTGTTAGAATATGGAGAAGCCATCGACATAGTTCCATCATACATATGATGCACCGGTGCGGATGAATAGGAATGCGGGGGGATACTATGGGTATCTGTTGAACCGTAGTCGACTGGGGATTGAGATTGTTGCGATGCACTGTGCGATGACACGGAGTTCGCGTATTCCGAGAACATCGGTGAATGAGATGATAAGTGAATGGATGGATGATTACGACTAGAATATGGTGAGAAGGATGATGAAGCGTACGGGGCTGAGTGTGGCCCTGGGGTTGGGTTGACAGGCAGGTCCACAGCGAGAGACTGATGACCAGGGCGATGCAGATGACTCAATTGCATGGTGCCACCTGAAAAAGACCTTCTCCTTATGTGGACAGGACCTTCTGCCCTTCTAGAGTCGCTGGCATCTCCACCGTAGGGGTATGCAGGCCCTGTTAAAATTGCCATGGGAGGTTGGGGGACCTCCATGAGAGGTGGCGGTGGCTCCTGAGAGTAATAGGATGGTGAATGAAGACGAATATCCGACCCAGAAGCATGGGCGTTCAGATGACGCAGAAGGTGTGCAAGTTGTACCGCTGAACCTATCAGGTCATGACGCAGGATCTTAGTGGCTTGTTGTCCTTCCGTCCAATCCGCACATTTTTTCCACTGCCGAGTAGGCCCGGGGCTCGAGAAGGACTCAAGGTAAAAAGTTGGCGGTTGTGAAAGGATAAATGAAGCGAGTCCTGACCCTGGCGCCGCGTTTGTAAATTCTGTATGAACGATAATATCGAAAGGAATTTCCATCTTAAAGCCATAGCCTGCTGAGTGGATGAACCACGTCAAGCACCGCTTGCCGTCACACAGGTAAGCCACAAGATCGTGCTTCCCTACAGCGGTTGCAATACGACGCCACGTCCCTATAGACAAATCATTGCACGGAATGATAGTTACAGCTGGTAGCAAAGACGGTATAAGTAAAGAAACCAAGCTCCAAAAGTTTGGCGACTTACGTTCGTCTTCATGTATGAGGCTATGTAGCTCTGCTTCATATCCGGTCGCCAATTCTGGAGGTGTATCCGGTGGGGTTTCAGCGCCGTCCCCTCGGCCCTTCTTGCCATCTTGCAGTTTGGCCTTTGCGCGTCTGAAGGACCGTTATCAGCAGTGCTTGCGTGCTACAGAGAATTTACGGACCTGTTTTGGAACCATATTTGTGTTTGTCGTTCCTGCATGCCCAACAAATCACTGATTTCTTTCCTCCTCGCTGCAGTGGGACTTCTGTCCATGGAAAAGAAGCGCTCCAAATGGATAAGTTGTTCTGGAGTGACACGTGAACGCTTCCGCTTCTCTCTTTCCCACTTGGCACCTACGCCGCTGATGGACTTTGACCTCTGTGGACCAGAAGATGGGACTTTGCTAGAATCTGCCTCGTTGCTGTCCGATAACGACGCGGAGCTGGGTCGGACAGCCCCAGTATTGACCGGAGACTGAGCTGACGAACTAACGGGAGAAGGCGAACAATCTGACGCAGCATGAGGATTTTCGCAGTGTAAAGGATGCCTGGGCAGCTCATCCTGGCCAACATATCCTGCACGTGCCATGGGCATCCAGGGACGAACGCACAAAATGCGCTCTGGAGTACAGGTTTCGTACTCAGTTTCCAAGTTCAGCAGCAGAGGTAGGAAGCAAAAAGCAGACGATCGTAGCAAGGAAGTTATCCCTTTTACTTGTTTATTTGAGCGGCTTTTGGTGCAGTCGCAAAAACCGGAGATCGATTGCCCGTATGTCAAGTTGTTGAGTTGAATAAGACGCCCTTGTAAGGACAAGATAGCCAGAAAAGGTCGGAGAGGTGGCAGGCCAATCGTACGCCAGATCAGACGATCACGCAGCCTACTCAAAAGGCAAGTCAGGAAGGAGAATGATGGGTCGCGCAGGAAGATTCACGCAAGGAAGGAGAGAGGAAGGTACGAATCAAAGCCAAAATAAGGGAACTCACCGGATCGGGGTACCAACCAAGGAACCGTAGTTGGGGGAGATGTCTACTTCCGGGCTGCGACGTACGCATCCACAAAATTTGACGTTCCTCTTGAGCAAGTTTGAACCAGCAAGACAAACTTGAACACCGTGCCCAGAGCAGTATAAAGTTTGATGGTACTAGCGCTCCAAACGAGCGGAATCTTTGGGTAGGGTCATGTCCGTATGCTGTAATCCTGCCTGCAATGATGACTAGTTTGGAATGATAAGATCTGTCGGATTCGGGTAGCTGGCTGAGTTGAATCTTTGATGGGTCCCAGGAACTGCTACCATTGGCGGGGAGATACGCATGTTTGTACGCTGTCTGCCAAGCAAGCAAAGCTTACTTTCTGCACCCGAAGAAGTCGCATCACGATCTAGTGTGCTGGCAGTTGCACTCAGCTTCTTATCCGGTCTCTGAAACAAACCGATGTGAATGTTTGGGTAGGCGCGGCTGAACAAAAAAGTTGCGGCACCGGGAGTTGCTATGCAGTTCGGAACAAATGATCAACATGAGAACTAACCTTTTTCGCAAAAAAATAACATTCTACGTCTCTCGATAGAAAAAGTACGCGAAGTCGCGGACGGTTCCGGGCTTAAAAACGCTGTAATGCAGGGTCCTGCATGCCTCATTTAAATCGCTGTGTGCAGTCATATACATAATTCTGTTCACATACCAAGGATCCCACCGTGTTGTCAAACAAGCAAATCATGTTTTTCGCAGAAAACATTTTTAAGGATCGACTTCCGATCAGACATGTCAACGTTCTGCCTCAGGCTGTGCTAGCCTGTGATCCGTGACGTTCTCTCCCGAAGAAGCCGAAAGTCTGGTTTTACCGGTGACACTGTATCATGGGCTAATATGGAGTCAGCGGAAAACGGAAAGTTGAGTTGGATGACACGCAGGCAGCAGGCTCATGATAACAGCTAACCGTGTCATGTGTTGCCCAAGGTTGCCCACCGCCAGCGATATGTAGGAACTGATACGAAGGGATACGTACTTACCATCACAGTACCGTATAGGGACCCTTTGATGTGTAACCACGGGTGACATGCATATGTCAATAATCTCAGATCGAACCCTTAGGCGGGCGCTGATAGGCGCTGATTGACCCGAAAATCATCCGAACAAAACGTAGCACGGGCATGGGCCTTCACATAATAGTAACATTCTCGCTACACTGTCATCTCGTCAAGCGTACTGATCACCAAGATATACGTAGATATGTACATCATAATTGCTGGTCGTTGTATAGCACGTTGGTATACTCACACTTGCCTTAACCATCACCAATAAAAATAGGCCATCTCCTAGCAATAAAATAGTGATACTTACGCAAAGGCTGCAGAGCAATGTGACAACAAAAGCGTTCAGTACTTACACACCCCACCTAGCGCGGAGTCATAGCACTTGAAGCAAGAAGCACGAGAACCGAAAAAGAACTGGACGTATCTCACCCAGCCGCAACTAATATCGCGGTCGCTTGGCGTCTCTGTCATCATACCCACCAGGTCCTTCACGTTTGAGGTCTCCGCGGAATCCGCCTCTACCTGGACCGAAGCCACCCCCTGGTGGTCCATAACCTTGTTGTGGAGGACCGCCAAAGCCGCCGGGACCACCAGGAGCTTGAGCACCTGGAGGGCCGAAGCCATTAGCAGGAGCATCACCGCCAAATCCACCTCCGTGGTAACCAACGCCCCCGCCTCGACCACCCCTGAGAGAGAGTAAGTCACAAATAAAGCTTATGTTCAACATTTGAACTGACCTGTAGCCATCGTCACGTCCACCTCGAAAGCCACCTCCACCTCCACCCCGGAAACCACCTCGGTCCCCAAAGCCGCCTCCCCGGTCTCCAAAGCCGCCGCCGCCGCCCCTAAATCCGCCGCCGCGACCGCCGCGAAATCCACCTCGGTCACCGAATCCTCCACCTCGGTCACCGAATCCTCCACCCCTACCCCCGCCCCCACCACCACCACCTCCAGCAAAACCGCCTCGTCCACTGGAAACTCTCGGAGGTGGTAATACAGGTTGTTCGACTGGTTTCGGGCGTCCACCAAGACCTCCACCGAGACGACGAGGTTTCCACCCTCTCACAGTTCGGCCACGTTCGACGTCGACAAGTATGCGTTTGCCCATAATGTGTAAACCATCAGATTCCTTGTAAGCCGCTAAAAAGAGCTCAGTACAAATGAAAGAAACAACACTTTTACCATCATTACCTTTCATATCTCGTTCGCGTTCATAGACAATGAATGCATAGCCTCTGCACCGGCCTTTCTGGTCCCGCACCAGTCTTACCCGTTCAATGGTGCCAAAACTCTCGAATTCGCGTCGAAGGTCACTTTCGGTTGCGTTTTTATTCTGCACGAAAAGGTGAGCGAAACGCACAAATTTACCATGTCAATAGAGCTAACCAGACGTGATATGAAGAGCGTCTTATATGGGTCTCCAATGGCTTCCGCATCATCCGCAGGCTTATCTAGAAATAGGATGAAGAGTGCTTAGCGACCTATGCCACGTTAACGAAAATAATCACTCACAGGTCTCCTTTGCGATCTTGAACTCTTCTGTCTTTTTCTTTTTGCGTTCCTCTCTCCGAATTTGCCGTTTGGTTTCTTCGGCCAGCGTGAATGCAGGTTCCTCGCCTTCTTCCATCCCGTCCCCAACCTCGCCATTCCCTGCGATTAATGTTGCAGTTGAGGCCTCCTTGAGTCGGTCTAGGATACTGGCAACACCACCAACATTTTTGGAAGTTACACGGTGGATGTCTTTGCCAACTGGTCGTGCATAAGGAAGAGGCGGTCGAGGTGCAAATAGTTTTAGAAGATTTGGTGGGAGGAGATGTGTACCAGGCATGGCAAGGTATTACGACGGAGCCTTGCGACGATGAGGTGTAATTACAAGGGCTCACTAAGCTGCTGTACGATGCACCTGTTAACTTTTTAGAAACGTGTAACTAGTTGTTGTGTGAGAAGGCGTTCAAACTCCGCTAATTGAAACCTTGGTCTGTGCGCTGGTGCAGGTGAGTTAGTCGCCGCTATCCATAACAGCGAGCTCATGCAAAATTCACTGCCCTGTATTCAGAAATGAGAAAAATACATGCTTTTCAGTCATGTAGCAAAAGTTTTATTGCCCGCACATCAAGTGCATCACGCTCTCTCGCTAGCCAAAAGTTTCTGGCCTCCGCGGCTTTCAGTAGACCGTACACCGTGTCTTCTGCGCGTCGAGATTTTACTTCCTTCTTTTGCCACAATCAACAGTGGTCTGCTCGTAGTGATGGGCTAAAGGCTTCCGATATAATTCGCGTTCGAGGCATTGCACATGCAGTTGCAGAACCAGATACAGTTCATGTCGCCCCCGCAGGCTTCAAAGAAGTCGAAGTACTCACCCCGAGACGCCTATTAAAGATCTACGCGCAGCTTGCCAAGTCACGCCTGACCATCCTGGTTGTCTTGACCGCAATGTCAGGGGTCGCTCTCTCACCACTTCCTGCAACGGTCCCGATTCTGCTCTCCACAGCTGTCGGTACGGCTCTATGTTCGGCTTCGGCGAATACTTTGAATCAACTCCAAGAGATACCTTATGATGCTCAAATGGCTCGCACCCGCCAAAGGCCGTTGGTTCGAAGAGCCATTTCCCCTTTGCATGCTGCAGGGTTTGCCGCTGTGACAGGAGTAGCAGGTCCTGCAGTACTATGGTTCATGGCGAGCCCAATTACAGCTTGTCTTGGCGTAGCCAACATTGTACTTTATGCAGCGGCATACACTTGGATGAAACGTAAAAGCGTATCCAACACCTGGGTGGGCGCAGTCGTTGGTGGAATCCCGCCGGTTATGGGTTGGACAGCCTGTGGTGGAAAAATACTCCCATCTGCAGATTACCCGATTCACATTTTCCTTCCTTCATTCCTCACAGAGACACCACTAGACATGTCCATGATCGATAACCCCTTTGGCGCGTTCGCACTATTCATGCTTCTCTACAGTTGGCAATTCCCTCACTTCAACTCGTTATCGCATTTTATTCGAGGTTCCTACGCTCAAGCAGGCTACAAGATGCTATGCGTGCTGGACCCACAAAAAAATGCCCTCGTGGCTCTCCGCCACTCTTTAATCCTTGTCCCTATTTGTTCTATATTGTTCCCACTGTCAGGATTGACTACGTGGGCCTTTGCTATCACAAGCTTAGTTCCGAACGCAATTTGCGTTCGTGGTTCTTGGGTCTGGTGGCGCCGTTGTGGAGAAAAGGAAGCAAGGGTATCGTTCCAAAATTACCTGTGGTATCTGCCGGTGATGCTGGCTCTGATGATGGTTCACAAGCAAGGGCTAGAATGGAGACGTTGGGTAGGAATGCAAGACGAGGTGCCGTCGGACGGAGCAGATATACCAAAGCCATAAGCATAGACTGTCCAATTAATCTTGATATATTATGCCTACAGCTACTGCAAGCTTTCACAGTCGTCAGATGAAACCTTTCAACTCATCTACTTGCCCAAGGGCCAAGAATGTCCGAGCTCCGTTGTGTTGCCGAACTATATAACTTTGCACGCGGCCACTCGTCCGCGACTTCAAGCCCCTGTCTATGACAATATTTTACTTGTTCTTTCTCTCCTCTCTACGCCCCTCATATCAATCCCTAGCACAAATATGCTCACTCCCCCGGCGAACAATCAGCGTATATGAATTGAAACGCGCCGTGTTGCAATATGCGGATTATAGTGGCATTCTTGCGTGGCCTGGTACGTAGTCCGCACTTTCAGACCGGTTCTGTGAAGTTATGATGGCTTTTAGATTTGGCGGCGAACTACATTGCAGGGAGGTAATAATGAGCTACATTGTTTCACCTTCTACTCTGCAAACTACACATCTAACGACCATCAAGTTCAGTGATCGAGAGGACCACCATGTGCTTCAAGATGCTTGATAGACATCTATTCCCGCGACGCACAGGGTGCCCCGTACTCGAGGGAGGAAGTGGCACATAGTCTTCCACCAACGACTCGGTCCGTCCCCCAACTATTGGGTCGCTGTCCTTACAGCTGACCATTCCGCAGCATCGTACCTGCCACGATCTAGATAATTTAAAATCATCGATCCAGGCAACCAGCAGATCTTCATTGCATATCTGCGAATTCGGGGATTCCAATTTCAAAGGAGTTTCATACCGGTGGGTCAAGAGAGCCGGAGACGCGATTCTGTTGTGAGGAAACTGAAGAAGTTCGTACTTTCTGAGCCAAGTATCGCAGAGTGAAAGCGGGAATGTCAAGGTTGATCTGCATTAGTTTTTGAGACGATCTGCTCGTGGATCTACTCGTGTAAGCAATGCCAGCTATGATTGAATGTGGAAGTCTACATTCGTGCACTGAATTTACTTGCAATGAGTGAAAGCGTAGGGTGATAGCCCGTGCTAAAAATAAATGTGCGAACAAGCGCGCGTGGACGAGGCTCATATTTGTAGGTTCGGATGGAGCACCCGGTGGCACTGTGGAGACGCCAAAATGTACGCCGTGCAATTAAATCATGGTATATTACACCTAGTACCTAAGATGATCAGAGTCAATCAGGCCCGGGAGAATAAATGATTGTCAAAAACCTTGCTACACCGTAATTTTTGGCTTTGTCCGTGCAGCCTCTCGTTTTATCCTCAATGCCTCCAACCTACTTTTCATTACACTGACTTTCATGTCCGCCTCTTCTTGCGCCCTCTCTTCATCTAATAAGCGGTCCATTATCATTTCCTTTTCATCCTGATCCTTCCTCCGCCTTTCCTCGTCCGGGTCTAATTTAGCCTCAGTTTCTGGAGGATCCTTCTCACCCTGCAGGGGCGGGAAACCTTCTGCCACGTCAGAAGCGAGATATGGTTCCGCAAATACAGTCGCCCGGTCATACGTCTCGCGCGCATCGGGCGCATTAATCACCGTCTGCTGGAACTTGATCCACTCTTGGTCAAGCTCTGGTTGAGTGACGGAAACAGTATGTGGGCCCGACTCCTTCGCGGGAGTAACTGTAGATAAGTTGACATCTTCGTCATCCGAATCATCTGAAAGGGGTGGTGGTGGTGCTTTTGATAGGTCAGAGAAAAAGTCTGATGGAAACGCGCTTAGAACGAGGAGTTGTGGTAGCAGGCTCGGTTTTCTGCTTCTTGGTTGCATCTCCGCCAGGGGAATCTTCATCTGCCTTTCGTTTAGTGGCTTTAGCCTCCTGTGCAGCCTGCTGCTGTTCCCTAGCCCTCTCCTCTTCTTTAGCGCGAGACACGTTTGTACGGTGTGCTTTGCTGCCGAGATGACCGTCCCAAGCAGATGCATACTTTATATTCGTTCCGCAAACGGAGCATCGCAATTGTCCCGTTGTCGTATAAGATGCAAGTGGATGTGTTACACGCGCTTCCTGGCGTTTGGCTTTAAGCAGGGCACGGACGTCTGTCATGGTAGACTGTAGAGAGCAGAATAGAGTTGTTAGTTATGTCAGCATATCAGTTTAGGCAACTACGATATGAATTTCTTATTTGGCCATCTACTTACGTTCACATAACCTCAGGCCGGCTCAACTACGAAATAAGCAAGCCAGGAACCAAAGCCAAGCTCGCAAACTATGTACAAATAATTATCGAGTGACAAATGTGTAACTCGGGAGAAAGGATCAGCATTGAGAACAAGGACACGTCTTTTGTATTCTCCCTAAATGACCTACAAGCCAAATGCTACGCACATGGCATGCCAGCGTTAATCGTGGCAACAGCCTACATAGGTTCCATTGTCGTACTAACGGGCTGTGGGGATGAGACACCCGTATTACCTAATGATTGAGTGCTGCCCGAGACGTTAGACGGCAGGGGTAAAACACCCACTTGTGACCCAACATTCGCCACAATAATACATCTACATAAAAAAGCGTCCGATATTGTAGCCAGAGCCTCATGTCATCGTAAAATAAGCGCCATGCAACTCCACTGAAAACCTCCCAGATACGATCTGTAGTTTTGCCCTCATCATAGAGTTGCACGCTACGCGCACGACGGATAGCCAAAAAGGCCGGGCAAAGAGCGAATATATGGTGTGTGGTCTCAAAGGCATGCAAATGTTGCAAGTGGCACAGAGGGAAGGACTCCACTGCTTTGAAGAGGCCATGCGATCTACATAATTATTAGCTAGACATTCTGGTGTGAGACCGCCTGTGTGAGCAGCAGTCCAGAAGAGCGAAGGCAAAGGAGATGGAGGAGGGAAAATAACCCTCAGTACAACGAACGTGCCGACTGAATGTTCTATATGTGGGGCAGAACACCTGGAAACACATCCAGGACCAAGTGCACTGCATTCTTGTGATCTGTGAAGACGGGGTAGGGTTTGTGCGGCTTAGTATTAATAGATAATACTATGATGCCCAACAGCTCGTCATGCAGTATACCTGCAGATGTCCCCGAGCAAAAAGACCACCCGGCTGTCAGGTGTTGCAGCTGCAGAAGTGACTGAACGAGCCTGCAAAAAGGATGCTGTCAGTGGGAGCATCGACGCGTCCGACGCAGCAATGGGATGTTGTTGGGAGAATGTGAAGGTAAGAGCTGAGTGGAGGGATGATAACGCGACACGGTATACCTCAGCCTGTATGCGTCGCAAAGGGCGAGCAATAGCGAGTGTTATCGCGTGAACCGAGCACATTGATGACGCCGCAAAGGGAAGACGCTTGAGCCATGATAATAACGCTGGGAGATGGCGTTGTAGGGATGGTGGGTGTGACCCTCAAGTCATGGAAAGTCTCAAAATGGAACCCTGAGTGAGAATAACGTGGAGCCATGTTTTGTCAACTTGAATGTCGGCGGAGCTGCTCGCGGAAACGACGAGGCAAGCGATGGTGACCCATTTAGAATGTGCAAGATGCCGACATGGCCTGAAGCGAACTAGAGTCTAGTGCGCCAAAATCCACGCCCAGGGTGGCGTCGGGCGCGAACAAAGGACCGGCGACAAGATGATTGTGCCAACGAGTAGCGACAGCTATTGAGCATACATGACCATTGACTAGTCAGCCAGCGCCATCTCACGAAAGGATGATAATCTAGTTGCAGACTAGGAAATTGAAACCGAAGAGTGCAATCAGAAGGGACCCTCCGGCCGCCCGGCCTGAATGCAAAGCAATTAAGGGAACCGAAGGTAATAATGATGTACATAGTGGGCGATGCCAAGGTCCGACGTCCAGTTTTCGGCCCTGTGTAGGTGTGATAGTAGGACGGAATGCCAGTCACTAGCAGTCGTTGTCTGATGGGCTGTTTCGCCGTGCAGCCGTACTAGCGCTGTACCGTAAGTCGATGGCAGGCGCGTCGGGAGATTGATCAGGAAGTTGAAACAATGACAATATTTTCCGTCAACCATTGTCGGGTACTGAACTCAAAGGTGTACACCTTCAAAGCTCGTACAACTGTGAGGACTGGCCTAAAACCCTTGTCAAGGTAATTAATGGCGTTGTCACTGATGGGCCCATCTTTCTCACCAATATTATCTTTCAGTTGTGAAGCTTGGTAGCAAACTTGAAGGCGGCGCATGCTCTCTCTCTTACTGTGACGTGATTTATGCGCACGATCCCCCAATTGAAATGCTCTCGGAGAAAACCCGCTAATTTAATGAACTTCGAAGTCTCGCGTACGTAACCTCCTCATCGTAATATATGTCCATGGGCTCAGTACTATAAAGACGGCACATCGGATCGTGATTTTGGTCATGATTCATCCCGCCCATACCACTATTAGTTGCACTCTAAGCTTGCACCAGAACTGAGGAGATGTCCCTCATGCTGCGATTTATGATGTGGAATGCCCACTTCATCACGCTCATTGTTCCAATTGTCTCGGCAATAGAGGTCACAATCCCTCTTACTGCACCTCCGGGGGCAGCATCACTCATGGGGAACCTCGTTTCGCTTTCAATCGAGCAAGATAGATGGATCGATTGGGCAGGGACGACAGAACCGAATGAATTCTTTAACAACGTCCTTGATAACTTTATCCAGATCACGAATACTCCTTCCTTCGTGAGAATAGGTGCTGACTCGGAGGACCACACTGATTTCAGCTATGATGTCGAGGTAAATTTCTTCTGATGTTGAAACTCGTGTGTTTAACTGGTGCTTAGTACGAAGAAGATATTTTCCCTCCTTCGAGCACAATCAAGCCATATCCAGAAGCCACTAATATCACTGTTGGCCAAGGCTTCTATGACATCATCTCTAATCTTCCAAATGGTAATCTAGCTCTTCGAGGACACTCGAGCGACTAACTCGCTTTATTTTCAGGGACGCAAGTTCACTGGGGCGTGAACTTCAGGGAATATAACCTCACGGCAGTCTATCTCGAAACTGTCGCGCTCATGAACGCATTTTCTTCTCCTGCCGTCCTAGAGAAATACATCACTCTGAAGTTCATCGAAATCGGCAACGAGGCTGATCTCTACCACCACAATGGCGGCCGTAACAGCAGCTGGAATGTGCAAGAATATGTGTCTCAGTAAGTTCACGGCGATGACGTCCTCGTTAGTGCTGACCAGTATGAAGGTGGGAGGAATTCGCATATAACGTATCAACAACAGCCAACCTCTCCGAGTGTTCATACACAAAATTAATTGGAGCCGCTTTCGCTGAGTCTTCTCACAACAATCTCAGTGGTTTCTCTCCACAAGCTATATTTAATCTGGGGATCCTTGAATCTCCTGCAGGTCAACTAATCGACACGTATGTTAAACACAACCCCAGAAACTGGATAGCATGCTGAATCCCGTGGTTAGCATTTCGCAGCACCATTACAGTGGCTCATTCTGCACTGGTAGCGGAGCTGTGCTGCAGGATTTAATGACCAAGAGCAATATCCGTGGCAATATATCCATGTTTAGCCCTGATATTGAAGCAACCTTGGCCAACGGGCTGAACTACATCCTCGGGGAGACAAACAGTAAGTCATGGTTTGAGAATTGTTAGGCAGCACTAGACTTGCTAACTTGTTGATAGGTATGAGTTGCCACGGTGCACCTAGTAAGGTCGACAACATGGACAGAAGTCACAGTCACTTACATGTGTCCGTCCTTTTTTACCAGATGTCAGCAATACAGCCGGAGCCGCCCTCTGGTTACTTGACTACACTTTGTATGCCACACAAGTCGGTATCAGTCGCCTACACTTCCACAACGGTGTCGGCTACAAGTACAATTTGGTCAGTACTCATCTGGGTCAATGCGACGTCGCTCAATCCTCTTGTGCGCAGATCCAGCCCACGACGCTTAACAACTCAATCCTCGACGGCTCCCCGATTGCCCCCCTGGCACCACACGTACAACCAGCATACTACGCAGCCATCATCACCGCAGAGGCTATAGGATCATCTGGGACCACGCAGGCAGTCGAAATCCCCATCGACGAGGATAATGTGTCGGGCTACGCATTTTATGAGCATGGCATCCTCTCGAAAGCCGTCTTCATAAACTTGGACGCGTACCTTTCCGATGCTGACGTAAGGAACTCGACTCACATCGATTTCTCTTTCATGGGTCCTGGAATTACTCCTGATAGTATGAGCGTGAAGACGCTGGAAATTGGGTATGAGCTGATTTCATAATCGTTGCGGCCTGGATGCTAAAGCTATGCGCAGGTATGCCTCCGATTCCGCCAATCTGACCTGGGGAGGTCAGACGTACGAGACTAGCGACGGTAGAGTTAGTGGGTCCCTAACTGTCGACGTCTTACCTATCAGCTCTGGAGTAGACCTGCAAGAGACGGAAGCAATCCTCGTTACTTTTATTTGACAGGGATGGTTTAACATACAAACAATAATTCTAATGCACGTTTACCAGGACAATTCGTAGTTGCGTCTTGTCATAGAGCTTTCCATTGATACAATGGCGCGTCCAAAAGTGAGAAATGCTGTGCAGTCGTAGTTTCGACCGTGTACTCCTGGAACATGCACCCTTCAGTGGACAAGGTATCCTGATGGAAAGACTCCCGGTAAAGGTCTCCTAATTCAGAAATGTCAATTTCAAGTTCAAACTGGTTGTATGGCCATCTACGGACGGGCGAAGAGGCTGGACACAGTAAACAAGGGTTATACAAGTTGGGATTGTTAGTGCTATGCACGTGACCGACGCGATAAGCCTACGGCAGCGGAGTCCAATGATAGGAATACGAACCATCGTATATAGACTCCCTCGTACCGTCTTCTCCCCTCAGTCTGTTCCATCACGACTGAGGGTGAGTTCCTTGTACGCTCGCCATACCTAGACACTAACGGACATTCGTATTAGACTAACGCTGTGTCTAGGTACATTATAATTTAGTCTGTTCCATCACGACTGAGGACTAACGCTGTGTCTAGCTCTAATAGGGATTTGTGAAGAAATTCAGGGAATTCGTATATTCTTGGCCCAGTATTGCGAAGGGGAGGTATTGATCTGCACTCGCTGGGGTGTGCGCGCGGACAAGGCGCATATATTAGGTTGTACGCATCGTCGGATGGAGCATTTGAATCACCACTATCACTGAGAACCTTGTCGTGTGTGTATAGTGTTATGTCTGAATTATACCCCTATTCTCTCCGAAGAATTATTTTGCGCTTGCGATATAATCATTGTGCTCGACTTGCTTACGAGCACTGGCAAGAAACTGGAGTCCTTACTATGGAATGGCAGTTTCATACCCCTAGTGGTCTACGTACTCCGCAAACTATGTGCTATGTAATTAGAGTTGAGTCGATCAATGTGCTTGCCGGTGATGCGTTCATGGTCAAAATATTTTCTGGATCGACAGCTATCTCGAGTACTTCTGCAAGGATGGGCAACCATGTTGCAATGAGTCTGCAGCTTGACAGGACAAACACCGCTTCCCGGGCGAACTGGTGGTTTACTTGCGATGCCTGCCGTTAAGACACGCCTATAGGAAGACCGAACGAATCTGAACGAGCGCAGTTCTGGAAAGCCCCGCTGCAAACTCTTCCTTAAACGTCTGATTTGGGGATTAACTTGTTTGTATACGAGACAATACATGATACGATATCAAGTGCTATGCAGAATTCTAGGGATCATCTGATTATCTGATCTTATCAAGACTGTTCACGTGGGGACGTTGTCAAGGTATGAAATCATAGAAATGAAAATGTTCCGTGCTTTGATCAGAGCTACAATATCTCCAATCTCCTGATGTCCATCATATCAACAACAGAGGTGATGTCCGTAACTTGCGCGATGATCTCATTATCCGAAGCGACTCTCTTATACTGCACACCGCGCTGTGGCGCTAGCAAAAGTGCGCCAAAAGGCTGTCCGAGGCGAACGAGCAACCTCAACCCTCTGGTAACCAGCTCATCATCTCCATGCTCATCAGACAAACCGTCCACACTCTGCGACTCGTCTGTAAAGTCGAGATCATACCGATTCCACGGACGGATGAGCAAGAATGTCTACCGAGTACGTTTTTCGGGCGAGAATTCAACTAGCCTGTCTTCCGTTGTGACCAGCAGGTCTTGTAGCCCGTCTGCCTTGACGTCATAGGTGAAACATCTGGCCCCGTCTTCACCAGGTATCCGCCTGACTTCTGTGAGAGGAAATGCGATGCAGGGCAATTGTAGTCTGGCGTTTGCGAAACGAGGAACGCCGAGGTTCTCAAGAGTGGTGTACAGATTCGAAGCCGACTCCACAGCCACATTGTTTCGCAGCATGGAGACCGAATCCTGCATGTCGTCTTCGGATATGGATGGCAGTGTACATGACGGAGCATTGTATGAGGAAATGTCGGCTGGCAGACAGCTTTTGAAGTTGGACGATTGTCCCTCCCAGTCCAGGGCTGTGATCTCGCCCGAATGGGCTATAACCTCCTGCAAGAGCCGTCCGAGCGCCTTTTGTCTTTTCTCTCCATATATAGTAACAGGAAGGTTGACATCAAAGATGCCAAACAAAGAGTAGGCGATGTCTTCCTCCCTCGTGGTGTCACGGTTTGACGCCCATCCTCGCGTGTTCCAAATGCTGTTTGCGAGCGCGCCAGACTCTGACGAAGGAGGAACATCCGATAGGTAGACAATGGTGAGCGCTGAGTAGCGACACCGTATGAACATGGAGTTAACTGATTACTGGAGTTCAACATTGTTGTCCTGGTCGATGCAGCACGTATCACTCCACGCCCAATGATGCCCCGCATCGCGTGCGAATTTGCAGAACCCTTGCAACTCTGCCATGGTTCCCACCGAATCCAAATGGTATATATCCCTGTCCTGAATGTCGCACAGTAGTGGCTCCGTCCTTTCCCAGCTATGGGATAATATGACCCAACTGAAGTACCTTGCGACCGCTTCTTTGATGGGCTCCGTATGGAGGGGCCCATACATGACCGATGAATACCAAAGCTCCTTGTATTCTGTGCTTTCAATGAATGCATTGATCTGCGCATCTCGATTGCATAAACGTCCAGTAGAGGTGTTGATTAGACGAAATGGGAAGTTTTCCAGTTGAGCGTGAATGACCCGTCGAACATCGGCTTCCAGTACTTCAGATGGACGGATATATTTCTGGTGTAACTCTGGAGAACGAATTCATTATCATCACGTGAACACGTTAGCAATCAATTAGGCTTACTTTGCATCTGTGCGTCAGGAGCATCATTATCAATGTCCAACTTGGAGAGCATGATTGTGAATATCTCGAATGCATCATCATAGCGTTGTGCTCCACGAAGCGCTGCATGCTTCAATTCGTATCCAAGATGAGACGAAGGGTTAAGCTCAATGACCTGCAAATATCATCAGATTTGTCAAATCAATGACAGATATCGTCTGCACCTTTTCCGCGTCTGAAACGGACCCATCATAGAGCTTTTGGCCGAACTTCACCTTACTACGATGCGCAAAGTATGAGGAATCCATCCTGAATGCTGCGGAGAGTGTGTTCCCGATGGACCAGAGCTGAAGATTCCCATCATAGTCTCCACTTGCGAGCAGTTCTCCACTGGGAGAAATCGTGACGCAGTAAACCAATGTGGTGTGTTGGAATGCCTGTCCTATCTGGTCGTGTGACTCTGTGTTCCACAGTTGCACGATATTGTCGAGTGAGGCGGATGCAATGAAGGAACCGTCAGAAGAGATAGCGAGTGACCTGATGTGGGAAGTGTGACCGGTGCAAGGTTGACCGATCTCCAACCCAGTCGAGGAGTTCCAAAACTTGATTGTTTTGTCGTCTGATGCGGAGACAAGTTGCTGGCCGTCGGGCGACCACACAACACTTTCAACGAAATTTTGGTGAGCGGCGATCCTGAGAAGAAGCCCGGCGTTATCTGTGCGCCAAACCCAGACGCTACGCAATGTTCCGGATGCTAATTTTAGACCATCTGGGCTGAAGGCGACACAAAACACTGAACCCCTACACTTGAGTGTTGAGAGGATAGAGCCAGTCTCCGCATCCCACATAATCACTGTCGAATCATATGACCCGCTTGCGAGTCTCTTTCCATCCGGGGAGAAACACACCGACCGAACCCATTCTGTGTGCTTCACCAGCGGTTCGAATAGCATCTGCTTGCTATCGACGTCCCAGATGATGATGGCTCCATCATTTCCACCACTCGCAATTCGCCTATCGTCTGGCGATACAGCGACTGAAACCACCCAGTTACTGTGTCCCTCGAATGGCCCTCCCACCAATGTTCTTTTCTCCACGTCCCAGATCCCCAGGGTCTTATCCTCTGAAGCAGTGACAATCCGTCGACCGTCTTTGAAGAACGCGACTGCCGAGACTGCTTTTGTGTGCACTCGCATCGTATGTGGTGGCATCGGCTGGGTTGTCTGCGCCGGCTGGATTGTCGGCATCGGCTGGGTTGTCTGCGCCGGCTGGGTTGTCTGCGCCAGCTGGGTTGTCTGCGCCAGCTGGGTTGTCTGCGCCAGCTGGTTTGTCTGCGTCGGCTGGGTTGTCGGCGTCGACGTTGGGTGCCAAGTCGGCGTCGGCGTCGGGCACCATGTCACAGTAAGATATGCATTTTTTGCTACATCGAGCAATCTTAACATGTCGCTAGACAGGAAGATGAATGGTCAGTAACATTTGAAGTTGGCGAGGAGCGTACTCTGGTTCAGTCGTTGATCTTATGTGTCGTGAGTAAAGCTGGATTTCTGCCCATAACCCAATTCATGTAGACTCTTTATATATCGTTTGCTCTACACCGCGTTGCTACAGCGTGGATCCCATTTCGCTCCTTCCATCAGTGTTTGTCCATATATGACCGTCACAATCAATCCCTCCATTCTGTTCACAGTACTGATTATACCCCTATATTCTCCCGAAGAATTATAATGGAACGAATAAGCTTGTCGTATACCCCGGAATTTTAGTTCCTATCACGCGGTACCACTTCGTCCCTCAGATAGACTACTCCTGCCAGACGCATTCGATATCATCAGTTCATTCAAGCACTCTCATGATGGGCATCCAGAACTACACAGGCAGTCAAAAATGCTGTGGACGAGAACAATGCATTAGCCTATCATGCATCATGTTTCGAGCATGGCAACCTCTCAAAAGCTGTCTTCATAAACACAATCGCATACTTCTCCAGCAGTGGTACAAGTAACTCGCCTCAATGATCTTTATTTCACTGGTTCTGGCGCTACAGCACTGAAAATTGGGTATGAGATGTTTTTTTATAACGGTCGCAATCTGAATGCTGGGACTATCCGGAAGTACATATCCCTCTGGTACCACCCATACGTTGTACGGCTGCTTTGACATGGATGGACCAGGGAGGTCTGGTGCAGGTCATCGGGAGTGCCAAGGGTCCTGATGCAGTAGCAGGAGTTCTGGCTCGTAGTCGGTAGTCCCGCGATATGTTGTAGTCGATCCTCGATAGCTAGAGCCGCAGCCTCCCGCTATGGAGGTTTGGCCTTGGGTTTTCCTTGCAGTCCTTCCCAGTACAATGGTTGAGCATGCTACAGTCATTCTAATACACGGCCATCAGGACACTTTAATGTTTGAACGCCGTGGAGTTACAAAGCAGCGCAAGATCGTCATCCATTTAGATCCCCATTCACAAAAGAGTACCATCACTCACATAAGTGCTGGCCTACAATGGGTTTACGAGACCGACATCTGGTACATCTCTTTAACCTTTGCCACAACTTCTGGGACACCAGTATTCTGTCAAAAACATAAATGGTTATTAACGAGAAAACAAAACCGAGAATCACGACATATCTCACCTTTGTAATTTCATCGCTAATCTTAACACGCCCCTTCCTATCAATCGACCCAAGTTTAATCACAATATTCAACGCCGTGGTCTGCTCCTCGTACCCACTACTCTTCTTCTTAATGTCGTTTGTCAGCCAATACCAAACGAACCTGCACATGCAGTTAGACCACGAAAGGCAACCAAAAATAACGCGACAACGTACACTTGAACCCAAGCAGCTGACACTGCTCATTTAAGTCCTTCGCTTTCTGGAAATACAACCCGTCGCTAAAGATGATAGCTGCCTGTGTATAATCGATCCCGCGCTCTTTCGTACATCCGTTTAGCCCTCGGCGCGAATACTTTGGGGTCTCCCGAATCTTGATGCAGGGCTTTCCATTGGTTGGCGCGTCTATTGTCAAATTCCTATAAAGATGATGAAAGCACACCAAAAATGAAGATGGGAGATAAGAGACGCTTAAAGTCGACATACACACCCGATAAAATTCAGTGGATAATGTGTCCGTGAGCGTGACTGAAAGACTGTCTCCGTAGAGGTTTGACCAGAGATCTAGAGCTGTCCCAGCAGCGTCTTTGTAATCGCCCAACGCCGCGATCTAATTATGTCTTTGATCAGGAGGGGATTTATCATGAAGAGAGTAGAACTTGCACCCATGAACCACTCGCTATAAAACACAAGTTATAAGTCATGAAAATAAAAGGAACAGCGACGTACTGAGCGATCGTGCCTTTCACGTTGAGGTTGTATCGCATAGCAAGGTAGACCTGCCCATCTGCGTCAAAAAATACAAAACGGGGGACCACCAATGATTGCATACATTACTAGTTCCAAAAAACCACTCCTTCCACTCATGCGCATCCTTCGCGTTCATAATCCCTCTCACCACCAAATACTGCGTGAGGAACGACCGCCTGCGCCGCGTTCCGAATTCGCTGAACGTACATCGTGCGTCTAAAAGGGATGTAGCTTTATGCGTGGTTTGTTCTGACGTATGCCCGTACTCAGTAGCACGAAAGAACCAAGAACCGAGAAAGGAGTTGACTCACCTTCTTGCCCAGTATAATCCTAATCCTGATCCGCATACTGAAAATACATTTCACAAATACACGCCATGAGCGGGACCTCCTATAAAACCGTCTCCAGCCACAGCCCTCGCTTCGATCCTGACGCTGCCCATATCGGGGTCATCAGAAGACGGGAGGAATGTGACAGGGATCCACGACTGCGCGTCAATGGAGGGGTCTAGCCTCAAGTTTATCCACAAAATCACTTGTTTGTTCCCTGAGCGCATCCCTCGTTTCACCCCCAAAGCACCTTACCCGCATCGCACGCAACTCTAAACACCTCCTCAAAGCGATCCATGTGCAGCCTTGACACGATCTGGACCAGCGTCACGCGTCCTGTACGAGGCATAACGCCCACAACGACGCTCGGCACGTCATTTTCTTCGACTGTGATTAGATCGAGTAAGGGTTGGGTGCCGTGCACGCCCCCGCTGATAACACAGACGAAGTCGAAGAGGGGGATGGCTGCAGTTGCGAGGGCGACGGTGGAGGCGTTTATGCAAGCGGGGAGAAGGCCGCCGTCGAGCTGGAGGACATGAATAAAGATGTCGTTTGTGCTGTGGGGGTAGAGACAAGTTTGGACGACGGGTTCGGATGTGCTTTTTATTGATGCTACAAGTTCGAGGAGGCGCCTAAGTGGTATTAACGAGAAAATAAAGTGAGTGTAGATGAGATTTACTTGTCGCGTCTGCCTATTCTTCGTTCACAGACGCCAAAGGGGCGAGTTGGACTTCGACGTTTGCCCGATCATGGAATGTTTCGCTTTTTGTCCTGGTTTTGCTTCGTGTGGGCCGAGGACTGAGACTCGGACTTCTGTCAGGCCATGTGAGTAAGTGGGTGACACTGCCGTCTGCTGTTCATTGTGCTTCGAAGTTGATGGCTATTGTTCATAGTTCATAAGGTCTGCGACCGTTGCTGCGAAGAAGACCAGCATCGAGTAGTTCGATACGGGAGGACTGAATGTGGATGGTGGGAGGGTTGTGTTGGGATGGAGTGAATTGAGCGCGCCATGGCTAAGAGACGGAGTCAAGAGCAAAAGTCTCAAGCAAAAATTGTACATTTCTTAATGGATTACATTAATTCTGTTGACCTCGATGTGTCTGAAGCATGCGGGACATTTCTCACCAGCATTGTGTTCGACATCTTTTCGCCCTTCCATATACTGCATCCAAGATCGGATGCTTTCCTTCTTTCCTTAGTTCTTGCTCCTCAACGAACTAAAAGAGAGGATGAACGTCTAGATGAGCACGCATCCACTGTGCAAGATCCTCGACAACTGTGATGATGGCGTAGACGATTCCACCTGGTGCGAGGACATGCGCGTATTCTGCAAGAAGGGTTGGTGATATAATGTGTGCCTTGTGTTTGCGTATTTTGAAGTGTGGATCAGGGAATAGGAAGAAGAGGGCGGTGAGGGAATGGGAGGAATTTCATTGCGTGTGCGCGGATGACTGATACATTTTGTTATATAATTGTCTCTGGTTGTGTGGAGTGTCTGTATATGTCTGTACGTAGATGTAATGCGAGTCGTGGTCTAATGCAAGGTATCAATTGATTCCCAGAAAGAACCAGCGAATTACCCGTTCAGTACTATGTCGGAATATGCTGAATAACGTAAACTTTGTCTCGTTTTTGCAAATCGACGTCGTATCACACGGTAAGGCCTCACCAACTTTGTATCGTTTTGCAGAACATCGTATAGCATCACACCGACGTCGTATCGTATCGCGCGAAGATCGCACCGCATTGCATCCGACTGATGTGACACGCATCCACATTTATCAAACTCATCAACTACTACTCTAGAATATTTCCTGACTCGAGTTGAGACAGGCAGCTCCATTCTGTGTTTGCAGCAAGTACAATCTCGGCCAACCTCACCAAGTTTCGAAATCAACCTGGCACCGACATTTAGAAGCTGCTGCTACGGAACAGGAACGAGAGAGGAAACGATCTGGTAGTAGCTTATTTGTAAACGAGACAATATATGATACGATATCGAGACTGATACCATACAAAATTCTAGGGATACTGTTCATGAGGTGTTGAAATGAAAATGGCCCGTGCTTCGCTACTACAATATCTCCAGCGTCCTGACGTCCCTCAGGTCATCGACAGAAGCCCTGTTCCTGACTTGTGCGATGATCTCATAATCTGAAGCGATTCTCTTATACTCCCCACCACGCTGTTGCGCTAGCAAAAGTGCGCCAAAAGGACAGGGCAAGGCGAACAAGCAACCTCAACTCTCTGGTAACCAGCTCATCCTCTCCTGGCTCATCAAGCGAATCCTCGCTCTCTGAATCGTCCTCGCTCTCTGACTCGTCCACGCTCTCCGACTCATCTGTAAAATCGTCCAGCTCGAGATCATACCGATTCCACGGACGGATGAGCAGGAACTTCTGCCGAGTATTACGCCTTGCAGGCGAGAATTCACTAGCTTGTCTTCTGTTGTGACCAGTAGGTCTTGTAGCCCGTTTGCCTTGATGTCATAAGTGAAACATCTGGCCCCGTCTTGACCAGGCCTCCACTTGACTTCTGTGAGGGGAAATGCGATGCAAGGCAATTGCAGTCTGGCATTTGCAAAACGAGGAACGGCGAGTTTCTCAAGAGTGGTATACAATTCTGAAGCCGACTCCACATCCGCATCGTTTCGCAGCCTGGAGACCGAATTCTGTATATAGTCTTCGGATAGAGATGGCAATGTAAATGATTGAGTATTGTATGAGGAAATGTCGGCTGGCAGACAGCTGTTGAAGTTGGATGAGTGTCCCACCCAGTGAAGGACGGTGATGTCACCCGAATGGGCTATGATCTCCTGCAAGAGTCGTCCTAGTGCCTTGTGTCTTTTCTCTCCGTAGTTAATAGTAATAGTGACATCAAAGATGCCAAACAAAGAGTAGGCGATGTCTTCTTCTCTCGTGGTGTCACGGTTTGACGTCCATCGCAGCTTCTCTCGCGCATCTTTTGTCCCTGGACGGAAGTCGACGAGCGACCCGCGCATTTATGCCAGTTGAACGCTCCAATTCCCTCATGATACTGACAGACTGTTTGTGGTTGCGTGAGCGGTTGTCAAGATACAGAGTCCAATCTGCTTGGTAGAAGAGAACAATTTTAGGAGCGAGGAACTCCTGGACGGTCCATCCTCGCGTGTTCCAACTGCTGCTTGCGGGCGCGCCCGGCTTTGACGAAGGAGGAACATCCGATAGGTAGACAATGGTGAGCGCTGAGTAGCGATACCAGGTGAACATGGAGTTGACTGATTCTCCGAGCTCAACATTGTTGTTCTGGTCGATGCAGCACGTATCGCTCCACGCCCAATGATGCCCCGCATCGCGTGCGACTTTGCAGAACTTCTGTAACTTCACGACGGTTCCGACCGGATCCAAGTCGTATATATCCCTGCCCTGAATGTCGCGCAGTAGCGGCTCCTCGGCTCCCCACCTATGGGACAACATGACCCAACTGAAGTACCTCGCGACCGCTTCTTCGATGGGCTCCGTTTGGAGGGGTACATGCCTGTCCAATGAATCCAAAAGCTCCTCGTACTCTGTACTCTCCATGAAGTCGTTGATCTGTGCATTTCGATCACATATATTCCCAGTGATGGTGTTGATTAGACGAAGCGGAGCGTTTTCTAATTGGGCGCGAATGGCTTGTCGAATAGCATCGTCTACTTCAGATGGACTGACGCATTGCTGGCGTAGCTCTGCAAAAAATATGTCATCTTCAAGTTGGCGCTCGAGTTATTTTGGGCTTACGTTGTATCTGTGGGTAGGGTGCATCATCATAATGCTGTGCTCCATGAAGCACTGCATTCCTCATGTGGTATCCGAGATAAGACGAAGGGTCGAGCTCAATGACCTACGAATATCATCAACAAATGTTAAAACAATGACGGATATCGTACCTTTTCCGCGTCCGAAAGTGCCTCCGCATAGAGATTTTGGCCCAACTTCACCTTACTGCGATGCGCAAAGTATGAGGAATCCATTCCGAGTGTTGTAGAATGAGTGTTCTCGATGGACCAGAGCAGAAGATCCCCATCATCATCCCCACTCGCGAGCAGTTCTCCACTGGGAGAAATTGCGACGCAGGAAACGCACGTGTGTTTGAGTGGCTGTCCTAACCGCTTGTGTGACTTGGTGCTCCACAGTTGCACAGTCTCATCGTCCGAGGCGGTTGCAATGAAGGAACCATCAGAAGAGATGGCAAGTGAGTTGATGCAGTCAGTGTGACCGGTGCAAGGTTTACCAATCCGGGTCCAATTCGACGAGTTCCAAAACTTGACTGTTTGGTCGTCTGATGCAGAGACAAGTTGTTGGCCGTCGGGCGACCACACAACGCTTTGAACCCAATTGTCGTGAGCATGGATCCTGCGAAGAAGCTTGGCGTCATCGGTGCGCCAAACCCGAATGCTGCCCGATCGTGTTCCGGATGCTAATTTGAGTCCATCTGGGCTGAAGGCGATACAATGCACCCAACCCTTACCCTGGAATTTTGAGAGGATAGCGCGAGTTTCTGCATCCCATATAATAATACTTTTATCCTGTGACCCACTTGCGAGTCTCTTGCCATCAGGGGAGAAGCATACCGAGGACACCCGGTCTCTGTGCTTCACCAGCGGTTTGAATATCATCTGCTCGCTATCGACATCCCAGATGATGATGGCTCCATCTTCTCCACCACTCGCAATTCGTCTATCGTCTGGCGATACAGCGACTGAGCACACATAGTCACCGTGTCCCTTGAATGGCCCTCCCACCAATTCTCCTTCTTCACGTCGCTGATTCTCAGGGATTTACTCTCTGAAGCAGTGACGATCCGTCGACCGTCTTTGAAGAATGCGACTGCCGACACTTTCTTCATGTGCGCTTGTATTGTGTGTGTTGGCGTTGGCCAGGTTGCCTGCGCCCTTCTCACAGTACGATGTCTTTCTTTTACTCCATCGCGACGGCGTGATCCTGCCATATCGCTAAACAGGGAGATGGGCGGCCAGTGGTGTCTGAAGTTGACGAGGGGCGTACTCTGGTGAAGTCGTCGATTTTGCAGTGAGAGGTCATGAGCAGAATTGGACGTTTGCCCAGCCCATAACCCAAATCATGCAGGCTCTTTATACTAGGGGAGTCGGTGCCGCCTTCAAGGTGACTGTGCGGAGCGATTGCCTTTTTAGGTTTACGAGGTGTGTACGATATTCAGAATAAATGAGTTGTAGACCACTGAATAGCTTCAAATATGTAGCTTTTATTGAATATCTAGTATGGCACTGTGGAGTGTGTATGTAGACTCGTGACCAATCCCTCTATGAGGCAAGCCATCGATAGCCGGGTGTAAGACTAGAACGTCAGGACGCTCGTGAGCATGGTATATTCCGGATTTCATTATGACCCCTTGCACTAGCATCGTCGACGTCGACGTCGCGTATCACACCAACTTTGTATCGTTTTGCAGAACATCTCATCACACTGACATCATATTGTATCGCACGGAGATCGCACCGCATTGCATCCGACAGATGCAATATTATTGGAGCTGGAGAACCGCGCTGTAAGAAGCATCTACGACAAGGAGAGTCTACCGTACTAGCCTACGACGTAGCCTAGGATATATACGTAGTCGGGACTATCCGAACAACGAACGATGACGAAGGGTGCCGGTGAAATACCAAACTCTAACAAATATAACTGCTATGACAAGTATGTACTATACACGGATCCACTTTTACCAAACTCATCAACCACTCTAGAATATTTTCTGACTCGAGTTCAGACAGGCAGCTCCATGTCTGTGTTTGCAGCAAGCACAATCTCGGGCAACCTCACCAAGTTTCGAAATCAACCTGGCACTGACATTTAGAAGCTGGTGCTACGGAACAGTCCGGCGGAGTTTTGACATGATATCATTGGCCTTGCAAGTCTGTCTCTTATCACAACGCCGACCATGTTTTGGATCATCCAAGCGCTGTCAATGGTAGGCGCGTTGGGAGATCAGGAAGTTGAAACAATGGCAATTCCGTCAGCCAAATATCGTCGGTCACTTGATATACTCCTGGAACTCAAAGTTGTACACCTTTAAAGCTCGCGATGCCAAGGTATGGCCCCGGAGCCATACAATTTTGAGGACTGGCCCAAATCCCCTGGTATTGTCACTGATCGTGACACGCTGTTGAATGCCATCTTTCTCACCAATCTAATCTTTCAGTTGCAAAGCTTGGTAGCAAATTTGAACGCGGCGCATAATGTCATTGCCCTTTCTCTCTGATTAGTACTGATCTCATGATCCTTCCAAAATGCTCTCGGAGAAAACCCGCTAATTTAATGGACTTCGAAGTCTCGCGTACGTCACGTCCTCCATCGTGATATATGATTCATGATTCACATGTACAAAGATTCCACACATACGCACGACATCTCGTCGGTCATGAGGCTCGGCACAAGGGCGGCCCATCGGATCGTGATTTTAGCCATGACTCATCCCACCCCTCCTTCAACCGTATATAATAGGTTCTCGCAGTTGTACTCTAGGCTCGCACCAGAACCGAGAAGATGCCCCCTATGCCGCGATCTAAATTGTGGGGTGCCCACTTCATCACGCTCATCGCTCCAATTGTCTCCGCAATAGAGGTCACAATTCCTCTCACTGCACCCTCGGGGGCAGCATCACTTATGGGGAACCTCGTTTCCCTTTCAATCGAGCAAGATAGATGGATCGATTGGGCAGGGACGACAGAACCTAATGCATTCTTTAACAACGTCCTTGATAACTTCATCCAAATCACGAATACTCCTCCCTTCGTGAGAATAGGTGCTGACTCGGAGGACCACACTGATTTCAGCTATGACGTTGAGGTAAATTTCTTTTAATATTGAATTGATTTGTGTGTTTAACTGGTGCTTAGTACGAAGAAGATATTTTCCCTCCTTCGAGCGCAATCACGCCATACCCAGAAGCCACTAATATCACTGTTGGCCAAGGCTTCTATAACATCATCTCTCATCTTCCAAATGGTAATCTGATTTTCCGGGGACACTCGAGCGACTAACTCGCTTTATTTTCAGGAACGCAAGTTCACTGGGGCGTGAACTTGAGGGAATACAACCTCACGGCAGCCTATCTCGAAACTCTTGCGCTCATGAACGCATTTTCTTCTCCTGCCGTCATAGAGAAAAACATCACTCTGAAGTTCATCGAAGTCGGCAACGAAGCTGATCTCTACTACAGCAATCAGGGCCGTAACAGTAGCTGGGATGTACAAGAATATGTGTCTCAGTAAGTTCGCTACAATGACTCTATATTAGTGCTGACCAGTATGAAGGTGGGAGGAATTTGCGTATAACGTATCGACAACAGCCAACCTCTCCGAGTCATCATACACAAAATTAATTGGAGCCGCTTTCGCAGGGTCTTCTAACAACAATCTTAGCGGTTTCTCTCCGCAAGCTATATTTAATCTGGGGATCCTTGAATCTCCTGCAGGTCAACTAATCGAGACGTATGTCAAACACAGCGCCAGAAACTGGATAGCGTGCTGAATCTCGTGGTTAGCATTTCGCAGCACCATTACAGTGGCTCATTCTGTACTGGCGGCGGATCTGTGATGCAGGATTTAATGACCAAGAGCTATATCCGTGGCAATATATCCATGTTTGTCCCCGATATTGAAGCAACCTCGGCCGAGGGGCTGGACTACATCCTCGGGGAGACGAACAGTAAGTTACTGTCTGAGAATTGTCAGGCAGCGCTAGACTTGCTAACTTGTTGATAGGTATGAGTTGCCACGGTGCACCTAGTAAGGTCGACAACATGGACATAAGTTGCAATCACTTACATATGGCCGTCCTTCTTTTATCAGATGTTAGCAATACAGCCGGCGCCGCCCTCTGGTTACTTGACTACACTTTGTATGCTACACAAGTCGGTATCAGTCGCCTACACTTCCACGACGGCATTGGCTACAAGTACAATTTGGTCAGTACTAATCTGAATCAATGCAGCGTCACTCAATCCTCTCATGCGCAGATTCAACCCACGACGCTTAACTACTCCATCCTCGACGGTTCCCCAATTGCACCGCTAGCACCACATGTACAACCAGCATACTACGCAGCCATCATCGCCGCAGAGGCTATCGGGTCATCTGGGACCACGCAGGCAGTCGAAATCTCCATCGACGAGGATAATGTGTCAGGCTATGCATTTTACGAGAATGGCAGCCTCTCAAAAGCCGTCTTCATAAACTTGATCGCTTACTTTTCCGGCGCTGGTGCAAGGAATTCGACTCACATCGATTTCTCTTTTTCGGGTTCCGGATATACGGCTAATAATATGAGCGTGAAGACGCTGAATATTGGGTATGAGTTAATTTCATAATCATTGTGGCCTGGATGCTAAAGCTGTGCGTAGATATGCGTCCGATACCACCAATCTGACCTGGGGAGGTCAGACGTACGAGACTAGCGACGGCAGAGTTAGTGGGCTCCTGACTGTTGACGCCTTACCTATCAGCTCTGGGGTAGACTTGCAAGAGACGGAAGCAATCCTCGTTACGTTTCTTTGACAGGAATGGTTTAGCATGCAACAGTAATTCTAATGCACAGTCACCAGGACAATTCGTAGTTGCGTCTTGACGCAGGGCTTTCCATTGGTTGGCGCGTCCAAAGTGAGAAATGTTGTGCAGTTGTGGTTTCGACTGTGTACTCCTGAGACGAGCACCCTCCAGTGGACAAGGTATCCCAACAGAAAGACTCCCGGTAAAGGTCCCCGTTGCATATCTACTGATTCAGAAAAGTAAAATTTAAGTTCATACTAATTAGTTGTATAATAGCGGAAGGCCATGCACGGGTGGGTGAAGAGGCTGGAGACAGGTTATACTTGGAGTTTGTGAAGAATTCGTATATTCTTGGCCAAGTATTACGAAGGGAAGGTATTAATCTGTATTCGCTAGAGTGTGCGAGCGAGCGCGCGCGGGCAATGCGCATAGATTGTACGCATCGTCGGGTGGAGCATGTAAATCATCACTATCACTGAAACCCTTGTCGTGTGTTGTGTTGATTTCCTGAATTGTACCCCTATTCTTGTCGAAGAATTATTTATGATTGTAACATAATATGCTCGACCTGCCTACGGGCACTGGCAAGAAACTGGAGTCCTTATGGAATGGTAGTTTCATAACCCTAGTCGTCTACGTACTCCGTTGAAACTGTATGCTATGTAAAATTACAATTGAGTTGATCAGTGTGCTTGGCGGGGATGCGTTCGTGGTTAAAAATATTTTATTATGGACTCTCGACAGCTATCTCGAGTACTTTTGCAAGGATGAACTACTCGTGTTGCATCTGGACGCAATTAAATAAATGAACCAGGCCAGTGAGTCAACTAAACTAACACTTTAGAGGACAAACATCGCTTCCCCAAACTCTGACTATCAGCGACGGCAATCGTGGTAGTTTGCTTGCCTGTTATTAAGAGATGTGCTAGGAGGACCGGACGAATCTGAACGAGCACAGTTCTAGGAAGCGCTTGCTCCTCCGTCTGATTTGGAATTAGCTTGTTTGTATCGAAGACAATATGTAATACGATATCAAGATCGATGCGATGCAAAATTCCAGGAATACTTGTTCATGTGGAGGCGTTGTCAATTGGGTATGAAATAAAAATGTCCCGTGTTTCGTAGCTACAATATCTCCAGCATCCTGACATCCGTCATGTCATCAACAGAAGCCATATCCCTAACTTGTGCGATGATATGTTTATCTGAAGCGATTCTCTTATACTCCCCACCCCACTGCTGCGCTAACAAAAGTGCGCCAAAAGGCTGTCCGAGGCGAACGATCAACCTCTTTTCTCGTATTGCCTGCTCGCTATATCCAGGATAGCCACCGAACGTATCATTTGACGGAGACCCAGACTCGCGCCAATCTTCTATGCTCTGCGTCTCGTCTGCAAAGTTAATCAGCCCGAGATCATACCGATTCCACGGACGGACGAGCAAGAATGTCTGCCGAGTACGCCTTGCAGGCGAGAATTGAACAAGCCTGTCTTTCGTTGTGACCAGCAGGTCTTGTAGCCCGTCTGCCTTGACTTCATATGTGAAACATTTATCCCCGTCTCCACCAGGACCCTGCCTGACTTCTGTGAGAGGAAATGCGATGCAAGGCAATTGCAATCTCGCATTTGCGAAACGAGGAACGTTGAGGTTCTCAAGAGTGGTATACAGTTTCGAAGCCGACTCCTTGTTTCGCAGCATGGAGACCAAGTTCTGCATCTCGTCTTCGGATAGAGATGGCAGCGTATATGATGGAGCCTTGTATGAGGAAATGTCGGCTGGCAAACAGCTGTTGAAGTTGGAACATTGTCCCACCCACTCCAAGGCTGTGATGTCGCCCGAATGAGCTATGATCTCCTGCAAGAGTCGTCCGAGCGCCTTCTGTCTTTTCTCTCCGTAGATAACAGGAAGGTTGACATCAAAGATGCCAAACAAAGAGTAGGCAATGTCTTCCTCCCTCGTGGTATCACGGTTTGATGCCCATCGAAGTTTCTCTCGGGCATCTCTTGTCCCCGGACGGAAGTCGACGAGCGCCCGCGCATTTATGCCAGTTGAGCGCTCCAACTCCCTCATGATACTGACAGACTCCTTGTGGTTGCGTGAGCGATTGTCGAGATATAGGGACCAATCTGCTTGGTTAAAGAGAACAATTTTAGGAGCGAGGAACTCCTGAACGGTCCACCCTCGCGTGTTCCAAATGCTGTTTGCAAGTGCGCCAGATTCTGACGAAGGAGGAACATCCGATAGGTAGACGATGGTGAGCGCTGAGTAGTGATACCAGATGAACATGGAGTTGACCGATTCTTGGAGCTCGACGTTGTTGTTCTGGTCGATGCAGCACGTATCGCTCCACGCCCAGCAATACCCCGCTTTACGTGCGACTCGGCAAAAGTTCTGCAACTTCACAATGGGTCCGACCGGATCCAAGAAGTATATGATCTTGTCCTGAATGTCGTGCAGCCCCGGCTCCACGGCTCCCCACCTATGGGATAACATGACCCAACTGAAGTACTTTATGACCATTTCTTTGATGAGCGCCGTTTGGAGGGGCCTACGTGTGACTAATGAATAAAAAAGCTCTTTGTACTCTGTCATCCCCATGAAGCCGCTGATCTGTGCATTTCGATCACATATATTCCCAGTGATGGTGTCAATTAGACGAAGCGGAGCGTTTTCCAGTTGGGCGTGAATGGCTCGTTGAAAAGCATCTTCTACTTCACATGGACTGACGTATTGCTGGTGTAGGTCTGCGAAATATATGAGTCATCTTCAAGTCGGTGCTTGAGTTGTTCGGGGCTTACGTTGTATCTGTGGGTCGGGTGTATCATCCAACTTGGAGAGCATGATTGTGAAGGCCTCCAATGCGTCATCATAGCGCTGTGCTCCGCGAAGCGCTGCATGCTTCAATTCATATCCAAGATGAGATGAAGGGTTGAGCTTAATGACCTGCGAATATCATCAGATTTGTCAAATCGACGACGGATATCGTCCGCACCTTTTCCACGTCTGATAGGGACTCTGCATAGAGCTTTTGGCCCAACTTCACCTTACTACGATGCGCAAAGTATGAGGAATCCATCCCAAATGCTGCGGAAAGTGTGTTCTCGATGGACCAGAGCTGAAGATTCCCATCACAATCTCCACTCGCGAGTAGTTCTCCACTGAGAGAAATTGCAACGCATGAAACCCGTGTGGTGGATGTGAGTGGCTGTCCTATCTGCTTGTGTGACTTGGTGTTCCACATGCGCATAGTGTTGTCGTCCGAGGCGGTTGCAATGAAGGAGCCGTCAGAAGAAATGGCAAGTGACCAAATGAGGGAAGTGTGACCGGTGCAAGGTTGACCGATTTGGGTCCCATTCGACGAGTCCCAAAACTTGATTGTTTTGTCATGTGATGCAGAAACAAGTTGCTCGCCGTCGGGTGACCACACAACACTTTGAACGAAATCTTGGTGAGCATCGATCCTGAGAAGAAGCTTGGCGTCATCGGTGCGCCAAACCCAAACGGTAAACAATGATCCGGATGCCAATTTTTGCCCATCTGGGCTGAAGGCGACACTCGCCACCCCGCCCAGACCCTGGAGTGTTGACAGGACAGCGCCAGTCTCCGCATCCCATATAATAACTCTCCCATCAAATGACCCACTTGCGAGTTTCTTGCCATCGGGGGAGAAGCACACCGACCGAACTCGGTCTGTATGCTTCACCAGAGGTTTGAATATCATCTGCTTGTTATAGACGCCCCAGATGATGATGGCTCCATCTCCTCCACCACTCGCGATTCGCTTATCGTCTGGCGACACAGCCACTGAATCCACATAGTCACTGTGTCCCCCCAGTGACCCTACCACCTTGTTTTTTTTCCATGTCCCAGATTCGCAGTAATTTGTCCTTTGAAGCAGTGACGATCCGTCGACCGTCTTTGAAGAATGCGACTGCGGACACTTTCTTCGTGTGCACTCGCATCGTTTGCATTGGCGCCAGCTGGGTTGTCTGCGTCGATAGGCCCCCGGAAGCTCCTGCCAAGGTCCACCCGCCCGACCAGCTAAAATTGGCCTCAAAAATGCGAAACTTTTGGCCTCAAAAATGCAATTCCGGGCAGAGGTCAAAAATCACGTGGTGTGACATACCGTGACCTCCAGCCAATGCGTGATAGATGGTGACACGCTGCTCACTGTTGACAACGGCGGCGACCGTAGAGGAACATAGTATTTCAATAACATATAATAAGTTTACTAGAATATATCAATCACTAATTCTTGATCCCTCGTGCCCCCCTCACCGGAATCTTGATGGTAGGTGGCAATTTTAGAATAACACGTTTGACGGATGGTCGAGAGAGAGTTGCCCAGCGAGCACCTGCCTCAGCGGTCAAGGTGAGATGATTGTGGAGCTGCTGTGCGAATGGATTTCCATTGAGGTGGTAAATGAGTTGCTGTATAGGTGCATGAGTGTGGAGCTCGAATGTCTTGAGAGTACGTGAGAACAGTGGAAGGTTGGTACCATCCGAGAAATTTTCGTCGTCGTCGTCAGATGCATTGAGTTGCTATCAGAAACAATCATACATTCAGGATGTGTAGTGCGGAACATATGATTACTTACAATGTCAGAGTGTTCAAGGACTTACAGACGCATGTACGTGACCATGAATTGTGCCATAGGTAGTCCCTGGTTTTACTTGGCCAGATGCGATTGGCGCGATCCATGAATTAAATATACAGAAATCTCTGTCTTCATGCATGTCTTCCGTGCATGCGCCGTATGCGTTGATACTTGTACCAGTGATCTTTCTCTGGCTTTCAGAAGGAAGAAGAGCCTGAATGTCGGCATGTGTAATTTCGGTACCCCGGATCTTCCGGATCTGATGCTTAAGGTCTTCGGGAAGCATGATGACGAGAAGCTGTTTTGTGAGGTGTTTGAGGGGCCGTGTATTTGAGTCGGGACAGGTCGGAATAGGGTTCACCGCTGGACAAGTGTCCTATAGACCTGCCCTGAAGGATGTGAAAAATGCAATAGCCGGATAGACCTTTCGTTCAGAGTGCCTCAAAAATGCTATTTCCGGGCAGAGATTTTGCGATATTTGGCCCTCAAAAATGCTATTTTGCGGGGGTACATTAGCTGGAGCTTCCGGGGGCCTGCGTCGATTGTATGCTCTCCGCCGGCGTTGCGCGACGGTCAGTGGCGTTTGAAGTTGATGATGAGCGTACTCTGTGGTTAGGTAGTCGATCTTGTGTGTCGTGACTCGTAGAGTTGAATTTCTGCCCATTTATAACCCAAGTTACCCAACTCATCATACTTACCACGCTGCCACTGCGCATCACACATTACAGCGCTTTTCATAATTATGCGGAATCGCAAAAAGTTGGATTGCGGTTCGGAAATGTCCGGTAAGGACCCCGAAAGGCAATGAGGGAGAGCGATGCACTAACAGTCCATAATGTCATAATGATACATCAAATAGATGGGAACTGTCACATCCAAGCTGTAGGAGTGATGTATCAGTACAGATCCTCCCAGCAGACCAGCTGATACATACAGTGTATGACGGATTACTGACTGAGGGAGGTGACGCCGTCGGTGACGCCCGGCTAAGAAAGGAAGCGTCACCCATCCAGTACACCGTTCACCTGCCGTTTTCGGACATGCTTTCGGCTGCCGCTCAGGTCGCTCGTTTTGGTAACTCCGTTTCTCGACGCTGCCTCTCGTCGTCGACGTTGATGTCGTTCTCGTCCCTCAGTGCTCACAACAAGACACACGCTGGCACCGGCGAGCCCCGCCGAATGAGCAGCGCAGACACTGCAGTGACTCACCCAATCACTCAACGGCGCAGGACCGTGATGGCATAGTGCCCCTTCCTCAAAACGCCGTGCTAACCTACTGTACTCGATCCCCGACATAATTCGTAATTTTATCATACCTACGCGACTCTAATTCCCGTCTCCCGTGTTCAGAACTCGAGCCCACACTGTCAGGTCCCCGCCACACTCAATATCACACATTTTCGCGTCAATTCACGGGGCTCGAGAAGTACAAAAACGAGACTCGCTTGGTGTGCAGTACTACCTGTGCTCAACCTCCTGGTAAGTCTCCATGCTCTTTTCTGCAATGTCTCCCAGGTTGATGTGTTCCCTTTTTCGTTTCAGATCTCTTAACTGCGAGTTCCGACGCGAGCCACGCACCTGCAAAGATGCATCATGATAACCCATCCGATGTCTTCGACGAACGCCCTCCTAAGTGCCCGCAGGTTCAACTGCGAGTTGGCCCAGCTCCACATCACACCCCTGCTGTCTCTTCGAGCGAGCACCTTGCCTCCAGGGCAAGGCAGAAGTGCCGTGGTGCTGGCACTGCTGCTGCACCAGGTGCGTGTCTCTTTCGATGTGTGTGTGTTTGCTGGCAGTACTGACAGTTTGGTGCTCATAGGACCAGGTGCCGAGCCTGTCGCGTCGTCCCTCGTTGCTGGTGCTCACCCTCCCATCCCTGATGGACTGATCACCATGGATCCTAGCGAGATCTGCGTCAAGGACCCGTCGCCAGCTCCCTGTGCAGCCATGCTTGTTGAGCTGGTTGCTGCTGCCTCCAATGGCATGCAGTGCTCCCTCGATGCACTGGACGTGACCTCCCACGAAATTCAGCTCCACCTCGTGGCGGAGGAGCATGCTGACAAGGGTACCAACGAGGCATACGCACGCCATGTCCGCAATTTTATTGCCTACTGGGACAGATACCAAGCTGAGATGGTTGCTGACACCCCAGCATGGACCTCTGTCCCCGCGCTGCCAATCTCGGCAGCCAAGGTGTTCATATTTCTCAACTACGAGCGAACCCAAGAAAAGGTGGGTTCCTGAGCCTGATGGCTCGTTGATATCTGCGCTGATTGACTCCTCCTTTTTTTTCATCAGCGGAAACCAGGATCGAGCGACACCATCCCTGGCTCAAATGTCGGGAAGTCTGTCATCCAGCAGGCCATCAGTGCCCTTGAGGACTGGTGGATGAGCCACCACCACCTTTACCTTGGTGTGCCTGAGGCTCAAGTCTGGCTGCGTGACGACAACCGCATCCGGCAAATTGAGTCTGCCGCCAAACACAACGAGCCAAAGCGTGCGGAGAGCTCCCAGGTGCTCAAAGCCTCTGGGACCACTTCAGGTCAGTGTTCCTTTGCTCGTTGTGCCTGTTTCAAGGGTTGCAATTGACGTCTCTGCCCTTGCCCAGATGCATATACCACTGAAGAGCTCACAAAGTGCTCGGCATGGTGCCTGGCAAAATTCTTGGGCACTCGTCAGGTGTTTGTCGGTCTCTGTGACCGTGCCATGCTGCTATTTGGTGCCTCGACAGCGTTGCGAGGCGAAGGCACCAGAATGTTGCAGCTGTCTGATCTTTTCCTCTCCGAAGTTTGCATAGATGACATTCAGTTGGGGTACACTGTCCCGGTGAGCATTGTGCAGTGTTTGTAGTCAGTATTAGATCAGGGCTGATGCCACTGTGTGGTGCATGTATGTAGGTGCTTGTGGCACTGGCTGACAATGCGAAGAGCAACCAACATGGTCGTCTTGATGAGCATGGCACCCTGTGACATTTTCATGTGGAGCTCTGCCCTGTCGGAGCCCTTGCCATGCTTCTTTTTGCGTGCTTTCACATAGTCTCGCAACCTGTCCCTGAGTTCGCTCCTGAGTTCTCGAAGGCAGGATATGGTGAATTTGGCCACTGGTCATGGTATGACCTGTATGTCTTCTGGGGTGAGAGAGCTGACAGGCAGATGTCTTATGACAGTGGGTGTTTCTTTCTGCGTGCTCTAGGTATGAAAATCGGGATCATTGAACCTCCCCCACAGATCACTACGACCAAGTCAAGCTCATACACAGCAAGAATGATATCAGCCTGACGAAGGCCAAGCATGCCACCCGACACTTCACAGTGAAGACTGCACGAGCACACTGGGGCATCTGGCAATGATGTGAAAGCCATTGGCTGCTGGAGTGTCAATGATGCCTTTGCCAACTGTTATGACCGTGCCCTCCCACTCGAAGGGCTGCTTGGTGCGGCCATGTTCAATGCGAGGAAGCCCGAGCAGTACTTCCTAGCTTGGGACCATCTTGGTAAGCCGGTGTCTGCCGTTTGACAGCTTGCCCTCACCTGTGATTCGAAACCAGAGCCTCCAGTGGAGCTCCTCTCGCAGATTTTTCCATGGGTCGAGCAGGAGAATTCTGCCCTGCAGCAGCGGGAGGCAATGCTCGGCCATGCAGGACGGGATATTGCCTTGAAGGGCTTCCTGCGACTCCTCGTGTGGCTCCGTCGGGTCCTTATACAGGATGCTGCTGTCCTGTTTGTCAAAGACCCAACATGCCCAATATTTGGGTTCGCACCCTTTCGAAGTAACATGTTCCATGAATTTGCAGCAAACTTGACAGCTGTGCTTGCCAGGGTTGACAAGGAGGCTCGGTTGGCACTGCAACACCTCCCTGAGCAGTATGCCCGAAGCATGCAAGGATTCGTCGCATCATCACGCCTTGCACAGGAAGAAGCCAACTGAAAGAATGCAGAAGAGCTTGCACTGCTTCGCGAACAGGTTTCACGGCTGGAGATGGCAGCTGAGTCTGGTCGATCTTGTCGTCATCGTCGTGGTGAGTCACAGTCAGCAGTTTTTCACACACAGGAAAAAAAAACTGATAGGTCGAAAGGTGCTCCACCTGCCACTGTAGTACCCCCAGTGCCACTCAGTCCTGCAGCTCCTCCCCTCGAATCAGCCACCACAGTGGCATCAAGTGTATCTTCAGGCCCGCAGATTAGTCCGTTTTCGCTCTTCCTGCCCCCCACAGCTCGTCCTGCCTCTCCTGCCACGCCCATCATCATTCCCCTACCAACTTCTGTGGCTACAAGCACTGATGCTGCTACTGCTGCAGACCTCGATGCTTGTCAGCAGCAATGGACCTCTCTGGTGGACCGATTTGGTGCTGAGCGGCTGCTGAAGCATAGCTGGGAGTGGGTGTTGGGGGATTACCTTCCCCTGTACACCTTCCAACCTGTCACCTGCATCATGCAAGTTTGGGATGAGTATGTTGCTGGGTTGAATGGATTTCTCGCAGTCCGTGACCTTGACGAGCGCTGGCAGGCACGCTGGAGACGGAACATCAGCACTCTGCGAACTGAAAACTGCTGACAGAAAAAATCACAGTTCTGGTGGAAACACTTGCACGGAAGCCGAACTGGAGCGTCAACCTGGCACTCCGTTTTTCTGCGTGAGAAGTACAAGACCCACCCTGACCTCAAAAAGCCTCGCACATTCTGTGAGTATCTGCAGAAGGGGGGTGGGAGTGGCACCAAGGACGTGCTTGCAGCGGCTGCCAATTACCCTTGATTCATTTCTCGCTGACAGTCTTCTTTGCTCGCAAGCTCGATCTCCTCTATTTTAACGGAGTCTCATTGGCATAATTTTTTCGTACTCTACCTCTGTAATGAGCACATATTGTAGTATCACAGTTTTTCTTGAAAAGATCTATTTGATTCAGCAAAAACAAAAGAACTAGGATGGTAAGATGATGAGAGCACTAGCAGGCCGCGGCAACCTTCAGTTCGAGAACACAACAGCCAGTAAGAAGACAAGAATCTGGCAACTTCCAGTTCGAGAACACCACAGAAGGGGAACAGGACACCACAGCCAGTAAGAAGACGAGAGTGCGGGCAACTTCCAGTTCGAGAACACCACAGAAGGGGACGGGAATGCCCTTCAGTTCGAGAACACCACACCCAGTAAGAAGACGAGAATGCTGGCAACTTTCAGTTCGAGAACACCACACAGCAAGAGAAGAATTTACTGCTGGCAACTTTCAGTTCGAGAACACCACACAGCGAATGAACTGCACACGGAAATTGTGCAGTTAAAACAAGAATACTGACAACTATCAGTTCGAGAACACCACAGCGAGAGAGGAATTACACACAGAAATTGGGCAGTGTAAGAAGACGAGAATCCTGACAACTTTCAGTTCGAGAACACCACAGCGAGGCCTCAGAGGTCGTCTGGGGAGGATGTTGTCTGCAGGGAGGAGTTGTCTCTGAAATGGGGAGGAGAGCTGCCTGCAAAACGGGAGGTCAGGTCCATCTGCGAAACAAGGGACTCAGTCACGGTGACGAGGCTATATGTAGCATGGATCTATAAAGAAAACTAAGAGGACAGCTGAACGAGATGCGCCAAGGAAGAAGGAGTAGAGGAAACATGCACCAAAGAGCAGCTGCAGCCTGCAATATGTCTCGTTCCCCTCCATGGCATCAAGGCTGATCAAGGCTGATCCTTGCAGGTGCCCCCCAGTGTGTCTTGTCCTCGTCGGTCGGCGTGTATTCGGCAGGCAGCGGCAGGCTGGTTATCCTCCCTGCCTATGTACTCCACTGAGACAATGGTGTCACCCAAGTGTGTACCAGCGGGTGGCTTCGTGACGCGCGGTTGCCTTTTTGAGCGGTGTCACCCGTCACCTTGGTGGCGCACCGAAACCTGCATACATCAGTGTAAATCCTCATTTTGTGCCCTAGCACAGCCATTGACAGGTCTGCATTTTTGGCCACCTACTGTGGGAATTTCTCTACAACACTTAAAAATAGATTGCTTCTGGCCTACTCACATCATCCCCACACTGGGTATTACCCCACAACACCAAAAACATCGCCCATTTTTGGAATCCTCACATTGTTAATTATTCCCACACCCTCCCCACCTCACTGGAGCTTCACCACTGCACCACAATAGGTCCCCTCTTGTATCTAAGTAGTAGTTTAGTATATATACATATGTATAAAATAATTTAATAGATCACTTTTTGCTCATTTGTATGCCTGCTCCTCCTCCAGGGGCAATTCAACATATGGTAGGGTATAGAACACTTTCGCACTTTTGCCCCTTTGGCAGGGAAGTGTTCTAGGGCATTCAGAACATATTTAGTAGTATATGTATATGAATATATTCCCATCTTTATTTGACCCTCTAAAGCGCCCTACATCAATATGTATAGTGTATATGCAGAACACACAAAATAGGTTCGCATTTTTTGGTTTCTAGCTATATGAGTTTGAAAAAATTGTCCCAAACATCTATTTAATAGTAGGAAGAATGTATTAGGAGCTCAGGACCATAGGGAAAGATCTTATTGTGCAGTGCATCCCTCCTCTCCTGGTGATTCACCCCCTGTGAAAATTTTTGTTGTAGGACCGGACCTTAATTGAGGCAGGGAGCATATTTCTATGTATATTTGGAGTAGATGTATCATATAGCTAGTGTTGCAGAAGTCCAGTTCGGTCCAGTTCAACAAGAAATTTTGCGAACACTGAACCAGACCTCGCGTTCGGTTCAATCATTTTGCTGAACGCTGAACCGGACGCCGTGAACGCGTTCACAGTGTCCGATTCATGTCCAGTTCAGCATTTGAACGTCGAACACATTATAAATTTACTCAATTGTAGTTGTACTAGTAGTAAGGAGTACTGGTACACTACTATGAAGCACGACCGAGTGAAAGTAAGGCAAAGCAAGACTAAAGATAAGTAAGGTCAACAGAAAGGTCATCTTTAGTCACATGAGTGAGAGGCCCAACACGAGTGGCAGCCTCAGCTGCAGCCTGGATATGCCTGTTGTGATAAGCACTTTTCAACAATTGGAGTGCCTCGAAGATATCAGGCGTGAGCCAGTTGCGTCAACTCTGATCTGTGATGCTGCCACTTGAAAAGGCCCGTTCTGCTGGAGTGGCAGAACCTTGTATGGCAAGATAATCTCTTGCCATACGGGAAAGTGTTGGGTACACCACAGAATGATGCTGGTAGGTGTGTTAGTAAATAACTACCAGTCGATGCAATGGATATAACTTACCCCCCACCAATGGACAACATCTCCCACATCTTCCAATGGAGCCGCCAAATACATGGCGAGTTCTTGACAAGGATTTGCGATGCAGTTTTTGGATGATCGACAAGCGAGAATCGTTGAGCACATCCATGAGTGGCTGTATTGTGTAGGCCTGGACTTAGAGGATGATGTAGTAGGTGTTGGCTGACATGCAGCCACAACAGGAATGTGATATTTGTCAAACTAGACTAGTGTTAGTGGCAATCATGATGCATGCAGGCCTACAGTGTTGTTGGGGTCAACAAGCTTGGGTGCAGGGCGTGGGATACGAGTGGAGCAGCATGCAGTGGGAGGCAGTGGAGTATCATCGTCGGGATCATTATACCATTGGATCTGACTGGCATCAAGAAGAGTTCCATCTGCACCCAGGCCACACTGGTCAGCCATGTTGCGAGGGGAAAAACTTAAAGAGAGTTGAGCTTACCTTGAATTTGATCCATTTTAACTTCCATTGAGTTCATGAGTGCTGAAGAATTCATGTAGCTACCCTAGAAAAAAGACGACCCGTTAACAAATACATTAGCACTAAACCAAATTAACCAAAGTCTCCATACCTTATCAGGTGCTTCCTTTGTGACATTTTGGTTAGTGGTAGCCAAATAAACCTTCACGGACCTTGGCAGTGTGGCATGGTCCTTGCAACAGGGTGTCTTACAGTACCTGGGAGCGAGCGAATCGGATTCCAAGCGAAAAAGTCGCGTGAATCAACAATCATGTTTGAGTAATCATGTTGTGTTCAGTGTATTGCGTGTATGGATGATGTGATCTTGTATCATCGGTGTGAGTGGCCTAAAATGGAAGCATACATGGTTTATTTAAGTTACGATGTCAGTGTTCAAAAAGGTTTGGACGTGTTCAACGCGTTCAAGGAATGCTGAATGCTGAACTGGACCATCGGTCCAGTTCAGCCTATACTCTGAACGTTGAACTGGACCGCAGTCCAGTTCATGAAAAGTTCGGTTCAAACCGTGGTTCAGAACCAAACCTGCGCATCACTACATATAGCTAGCCCAGAATACACATAGGATCCTTCTACAGGAACAAAAATACAGAAAATCGCATTTTTGACATTTTTGATGTTTTTCAGTATCTAACCCTTGCATCTATGATCCAACCTGTTCATATACCATTAGAATAGTATACAGTATATACTTACCTTTATGACGAAGATCAGGTCAAAATAGGTTGTAGGTTTGAGATACTGCATATGCTTGCTATTTCTACTGATAAGGGGTCAATACCTTCAAAACATCCAAATTTAATGATCAGAAACTTGGAGTACATTTCAAATATATTCAGTATCATATGTATATATTTACAGAACAATCCAACAAGAATTGAGTGCTGAGGAAGTGAAATAGATAAGAAATTGACTGTGAGAAAGTTCAAAAACTCAAAACATCGAAATAGTTAGTTGAGCAGTAGTAGGACTTTAATGCCATCAGGAAAAAGCACAGTGCCTAAGCGAGCCTATATAGTCTCTGTCGGTTTGGTAGCCTGGTAGGTAAGTCCCGGATATGTAGGTAGCGAGTAGGACACTCATGTATAGAATAGGCACGCCGTAGGATCCAGTGGTCAGTAGGCCTGGAGGACACTAGGAAAACAATAGTACGGCATTGTTATTTTCCGGGAGCCACGAAACATGAACAGTACTAGTACTAATGCTCGCACAACCAGTTAGCCACTACCACATCATATCATCCTCTGAGTCAGCTCCGCTGCGATTATCCCACTCAGCTGCCGCCGCCGCGAACTCGTCGACTGTGAAGTGTTGAGTAGCAGCACTTGGGATAGGCTCGTTGGCGACATTTCCGTGGTGTCTGGTGAGTTGTCATTAGTACTGTCATGTCAAATATCAGTGTATTACTACTTACCGTGCAACCTTCAACAGCTTTTTGCAAATCCTTGGGATAATACCAGCGTGTTTTGTACCTTCGTGAAAGTTGATGAGGAGGGTCAGGTATGTGTTGAACACCGTCGCATACTGCTCCTTGTAAAATTTTGTTTCAGTCCTTGTCCCGGTGGTCCATTCCATGACGCAGGCCTTGACCTATACATCATACAGTTGGTTGTTGTCAGCTCCGACTACTACTATGATGACTGATCCATTACTTACAGCTGTAAGGATTGCCATGATGATGCCAAAGCTCACGCCGCCAGTGCTCGCATCCATGAAATAGGCAGGGAACTTGACCCCAAGCGAGTTCTTCTTCTCGTAGCACCATTTAATCATGCCCTTTTGTATAATCTCAGCCTCGAATGCTCCCTTGCCCTCCCGATCCTATAGCAGCAATTAGCATCATGTCGGCCTCCAAAAAACACCTGCACCTTACCTTATAGGTGAAATTCTTATGGTTTTCGAGGAGTGACTTTACCAGCACTGCATTGAGGGATGTGGCTTCAGGTGTTTTGTCGTCACTGAAGCCAAACTCTGTCATAACAAGAGGCCGCATGACAGTTTTAAGTTCGCTCCGCAGACTAGAGCCTTGTGAAGTTATCTAATAGCAGCGGGTCAGCATGACATAGGTCATAGGCATCAGACCAGTACCAATTTGTAAGCGTCCTCATCATAATCAATTCTCACTCCATTTGCCCGACACGATGCAGCCCATGCTTCGCCCAACCAGTTGCGACTCTCAACATCACCTGGATAGATTGTCGAGTTAGCGAGAATAACTTGGTAGTGTCCCACTGCAAGATGTATGATGGGTGAATAGAGACGATCAAAGTCAGCACATCGAATGCAGCCACGACTGCCGCCATCACCAATTTTGACTTTCTGAACCACCTGGAGGCCTTCTACCTCTGTGAGTGGCAGAGCCGGGCGCTTCACAGCCCCCAGAGCGGCCATCAATTCAACTGGCTGTGTTTGATTTTATCAGTTGAATCCCTAGTCCAATAAAGATCATTCACCTGTTGTGCCACCATGGACTCGACCGAACTTGAAGATCCTTCACCCCTCAAGCTCGGCGGCACTCCTCTGAATGGCGTTGGAGTATCATGTGTGACTTGGCTCCTGCGTGGCCCTGCCATTGCAAAATGGTGTTCAAATCTTGTCTGTTGAACATATTTGCTCGAACTTTCACTTCAAGAACTTTCCTGCATGACGCACATTAGTATTATGGCCCTAGTTGGAGCTGAAACATTTACCATACGTGGCCCTGCCTCCTCCTCCAAGTTGCCAGTAAGCAATTGAGGATCGATCACTTGTTGCGGCTGGACCCAAGGCACCACAGGTGTGTTCAAATATGCTGAAGGGATGCTGGGGGGGACATGATGTGTCCGTGGAGTCAGTCTAGGTGGAATACGTGAGACCTGACGGTTTTCTTGGTCTGCATGTCCCACAGACGTTCTGGTAGCTTGTGCAGGGTAAGTGAGAGCACGGGCCTGATTCGTCAGACCACGGAGAGGCACTGCTGTAAAAGTGAACTGTCATGGAGGCATGTTAATGAAAATCTTGACCACAGATCTGCAGACTTACTGAATCTGTAGTCAATGGCTCATCATCATTGCCATTGGCAATGTCGCCATCATCTTCTGCATCTTCTGACTCTGGGTCCAAAGGTGCGAAGTCGTTGACCTCTTCAAGAGCCTGTCTCTGGCGGAGACCTTGAGTTGCATACTTTTGAGTCTTCCTGAGGTCTTGTGCGTGAGTTTGGTCCTCTGCAACATGTCATCTTAAGTTCTTGGTGCCAACTGAGCAAACTCAAATCAACTGACCTTGGGCGATTTTCTTGGATGCGCTGCGACGGTGACGTTGTACACGCATTGTTGGCATTTCACTGGCCGGCTGTTCACCGGTATTCCTGCGACGTGCCATTAAAAAACACAGAGAGTGCGTCAGTGGAGTCTGAAATGGTGGTTGAAGACAGAAAAAAAAAGACCTCCGATGCCACCCAATATATGCGCAGACTGGGATGTCAGACCTGTCAACCACTCTCCGAAATCTTAAACACATGCTAAAGATCATACCTTTTGAATGCCCAAGTCAGAAGACCACGTCAAATCGCCCAATAATGCCAGCTTGCAAAGATTGTGGTCACTGGCTCCCTACTACATCAGGTCTGAACAAGCACATCGCGAATTCACTTACCTGCTGCCAGAAATGGCAGGATTGCCTCCAAAACTTCAGCATCAATGTGTTTGACCTTGGTGGCGGGTTTGCAGCACCAGTCGAGGACAATTTCAATCTTGAAGATGATGAAGATCTGCATGATGCTAGACCACCAGTTGAGGACAATACAAACGAAGAAACGTACTCACCTCCACATCCGGGTTCGGTCGAGTTCGATCAAGACCATGTTCAGAGTTGCAGTGTCCAGATCGAAGAGGTCACCGATGACCCTGGTCCTGTTGGGACACGGCGCTGGGTTGAAGAGTACCCTGATGAGATGTTAGCTGGTGCACCATGTGGTCCTGCCGAAGACATTGTGCCCACCAAGTTTGACGCCATCAAGGATAACCAAGAAGCAAATGGTGAGAGTGTTTGGGGCCCTTTCAATGACGAGGAGGAATGGGAATTAGCTAGGTGGTTGATCCAAAATGTCGGGCAAAACCAAACCGACGAATTTCTAAAGCTTCCTATTGTAAGGATCATGCCATTTGAAGACAATCATCATCAAACTCACATTCATGCAGGTTCGAAATCGTGCCCAGGTTACATACCCAAATAACCGCTCCTTCTTGAAAAAAATTGACGCACTGCCTACAAAAGGACCTGAATGGCACTGTGACCTCATCAAGGTGGCAGGAGACATTATTGCCACGGATGGTGAGATGTCATCAGCTGAATTAGAACTCTGGCGGCGCGACCCGGTGGACTGTATTCGCGAACTCATCGGCAATCCAACATTCAAAGATATGATGGCTTACGCACCTGAGCATGCATTTGAGGACAGGGGAGGTAATAGCTGAATTTATGATGAAATGTGGTCAGGGGACTGGTGGTGGGACATGCAGGTTAGAGAGTTGAACCGGACCAAAGCTGTGCTGTTACTTACTAATGTTCGTTGTCCTCATGGCAGGGCAAGCTGCCGAAAGGAGCAACGATAGCACCAGTCATCCTTGCATCCGATTAAACAAACCTCTCACAGTTTAGAGGCGACAAATCTGCATGGCCAGTGTATTTGACCATTGGGAATATAGAAAAGGCCACACGCCGTCGTCCACGGATGCATGGAGCCATTTTGCTTGGCTACCTCCCAGCAACAAAGCTTGACTGCTTTAGCAAAGGAACTCGGTCCATTGCAGGGTATCGGCTGTTTCATGAATGTATGCGGAGGCTTCTACAGCCCCTGATCGAAGCCGGCAAGGAGGGTGTAGAGATGGTATGTGCTGATGGGAGAGTTCGTCGAGTGCACCCGATCCTCGCTGCCTATGTTGCCGACCATCCAGAACAGTGTCTCATTACCTGCACGAAAGAAAGTTTCTGTCCTAAGTGTCATGTTCACAGAGACAGCCGTGGTGAACCTCTGGCTTCACTCCTACGAGATGAAGCGCGCACCTTGACTATGCTGGAACACAAGCGAACAGGTCGCAGGGTACCTACCTACACACGTGAGGGGCTGCGCCCTGTGTATTGTCCATTCTGGGCAGATCTTCCTTACTCCGATATCTTTGGCGCGATCACACCCGATATTCTGCACCAATTGCACAAGGGCGTGTTTCATGATCACCTGTTGAAATGGTGCACTGAAATTGCAGGAGAAAAAGAGATTGACGAACGTTACCAAAAGATGTCCAATTATCCAGGTCTCCGCCACTTCTCGCAGGGCATCTCCCTTGTATCTCAATGGACAGGGACAGAGCATCGGGAGATGCAACGAGTCTTCATGGGTGTGTTAGCTGGGGCGGTTCAACCAACAGTTATTCAAGCAGCACGTGCCGTCCTCGATTTTATATACTATGCACAATTCCACGCCCATACATCTCAGTCTCTTGATGCCCTAGAGTCCGCGCTGCACGAATTTCACGATCACAAGCATATATTCGTGGATCTGGGGGTGCATAATGACTTCAATATTCCAAAAATGCACTCAATGCAACATTACGTGGTGTCGATCAAGTCTCGTGGCTCCGCAGATGGATTCAACACTGAATTCCCCGAACGCCTCCACATCAACTTCACAAAAAATGTGTATCGAGCAACAAACAAAAAAGACTATGTTGTGCAGATGACGAAGTGGTTAGCACGACAGGAAGCAGTGGACCAATTCATGGCTTACCTGGACTGGAGGTTGCAGAGAAAGATGGATGATGAGGAAGCCGATGGCGATGTTGACGATGTTGAAGGTGGCATAGCGCTGAATGTGGATGTACCCGAGCCACAGCCGCCAAGTGAGGGTGATACACCTTTATCTCATGTCCTGGCAGTCCGTCCTCCATTGCGCGCTCTAGCAGTTGATTATATTGCCCAGACATTTGGGGCGGTCAATTTCTTTACTGCACTCACCCAATACCTGAATCGAACTCCACCACCCCAAAATCCACCACCCCCACAAGTACCGTTGTCAGTCTGTCGTTGGGACAGGTTTGATGCTTACCGGTGTCTGTCAATCCCTTATCCACACTTGCGTGCAGTCCATATGTTGAAGTCCATGGACTGCATCCGTGCAGTGCCTTACACCCCTCCTTCTGGTCGGTCAGCTGGTTCGCCAGGACAATTTGATACAGTCCTGGTGCAAACAGAAGGTACTACTAATGTACACACTCAGGGGACTGCTTTGGAAGGTGAGCAAGTTCACTGAAACTTACTAGTAGGGTTTTGCATTGATATGGTCTTGGACACTTGTCATAGGTCTTCAAGTTGCGCAAGTCTGCCTGATATTTGACTTACCAATGCACCTGCGCACTACTGGACAGCCTTTCCACCTTGCACTCGTTGAATGGTTCAATCCCTTCCGGGCACGCGATGCATTGTTGCAGCTGCACACAGTCTCACGTTCTTATGCGGGTCAAGCTCCTCGCACTGAGGTGATCCCCATCAGTCAAATTTCTCGGAGTTGTCATCTTATACCTAAGTTCGGCACACATGTCAACCAAACGTGGAGGCGGGATTTCATCTTGGATGCATGCAAGACATTCTACCTTAATCCTTGGATAGACATGTACAGCTTCTACAAATTCCGAACTGCCTGATATGATATGTATCCTTTTGATTAATTCTGCATTATGAAGGTTTATAAAACTTGTGTAGCAAATGGTTGTATCACCCTCAGCCTTATTTTCCTCACGTGAATCGGTGGTCTCAGTCAACCGTCAGTGGAAGGTGTTGATCTCGAGTAACTGAGCTCGACGGTTGGCCTCAGTGAGTGACTTCTCAGTATCCCAACGGTGTTCAATAAGTTGTCGAAGGTATCCAACCGTCACCTCGACAATTTCTAACAAGGATGGACCATTATTCAGTAGGTATGTGCAACTAGGTCAACGACAACAATACTCACCGTTATCCTGTCGGCGTTGTTCCTCTTCCGCATCCACTCGCTCCCGGGCCCATTGCAAGTTGAGTGCATCTTCCTTCTGCTGCTTTTCTAGTTGGATGCTAGCCCACCGGCGAAGACGCGGACTGTCACAGTGACTCGAAATAAGCACATGTCAGCATTCATATATAATTTGATGTCTCTTACCGTTTGGCCTTGGTCTTGTCCTGGGGCATGTTAGCGTTGACTTGGAGAGCCTCACTGGCAGAGGGTGTGCTGGGCACAATGTCGTTGGCATGGGTGTCCGAGTCTGACTCGGAGTTGGCTGTCTGATACTTGGTGGGACATGGGCTGTTGGAGTTGTCAGCGAGTGACCAGTTTGAGAAGTTAGATAAGGTCGCACCACTTGAGAGATTTGCCTGCCATTGAAGTTAGTAATGTGGTCCAATGCGTCCAAGGAAAAAAGACGCATACTGGAGAAAAAAAATTGTGTCTACAGGTCCTACAGAGTTGAATGCTGAGTTGAGCCGCCTACAGAACCTACAGAGTCTTATTTAGGAGCGCATGATCTAAATACGCTGTACATAGGAAACGGCTGCCTACAGGGATTTCACATTTTCCTGATGGCTAGGTTAACACACATTTACACTACATCCCTTCCACCCATCCTCTACCCTCAGGGCAATATGTAGTATAGGTTCCTTAGGTAGTTTACTATCCATCCTACATAATTTTAATGAAATCTTCCACCTGTATCAGCTATAAATGTAACTTTGTGTCAAAAAAAGACAATTGTCACTTTTCACATATATGTTCTTTTGCATATCATTCAGTCAATCATTCATGGATCTTTCTAAAATTTTAATCATATCATGAAGGACATATATGAGAGGCATCCCAGGTCTCTGATCACTTATCACAGGCTTTGCTATCATATAGGCATCTAATTAATAGAACAGCCCCTTTACATTATATCTCAAATTTCCGCCCTATATCTAGCTGATCCTTAACATGAAACACATATTTGAATGTACTACTGATGATATATGAACATGGCTGATCAGATGTGCAAGGATAAGATACTGAAAAACATCAAAAATGTCAAAAATGCGATTTTCTGTATCTTTGTTCCTGTAGAAGGATCCTATGTGTGTTCTGGGCTAGCTATATGATACATCTACTCCAAATATACATAGAAATATGCTCCCTGCCTCAATTAAGGTCCGGTCCTACAACAAAAATTTTCACAGGGGGTGAATCACCAGGAGAGGAGGGATGCACTACACAATAAGATCTTTCCCTATGGTCCTGAGCTCCTAATACATTCTTCCTACTATTAAATAGATGTTTGGAACAATTTTTTCAAACTCATATAGCTAGAAACCAAAAAATGCGAACCTATTTTGTGTTTTCCCATATGTACATGGTACCTATTGATGTAGGGCGCTTCAGGGGGTCAAATGACAATAGGAACATATTCTTATATCCTCATAAACATGTTCTGAGTACCCTGGAATACTTCCCTTACAAAGGGGCAAAAATGCGAAAGTGTTCTGTACCCTACTCTATGTTAAAAGTGCCCTGGAGGAGCAGTAAGCACATCAATGGACAAAAAAAGCGGTCCATTATATTATATTATGCACATATATACCAACCTACTACTTATATATAGAGAGGGAGCTATTGTGGTGTGATGGTGAAGCTCCAGTGAGGTAGGGAGGGTGTGGGAATAATTGATATTGTGGAGATTCCCATAATGGGTAATGTTTTGGGAGTAGGTGCAAAAGTGCAGAGTGTGGGAATAATATGGGAAGCCTGATATGAAGGAGCAATCTATTTTGAGTGCTCTGGGGAAAATCCCACATTGGATGACTTTCCATAGGCAAAATAATCCAGAATAGATTATTTCAGAGCCTGAAATACATTTGCAATCATGTCAATAATTTAATCTATGCAACAATAATCCCCCATACGCTCAGTAGTCTTTAGATTTAGTCCAGTCCTCGATGGACAATCTTGCAATGCAGTACCTGCTTCTCAACAACTGACGAGGCAGAACTTTTGATGACGACGAAGGAGCTCAGGTCCTAGCTGCAGCCCTCATTTGTGGGATCAAGGTATCACGACAAGAGCGCATTGACACCCGGAACCCCCATCATTCATACCTTTGCCGACCCCAACTTCTTCCCAATCCTTGCATCAACACCCCTTGGTGGTTGGAGGTGGGCGCCGGGACAGATTGGGTGAGGCAGGCAGAGGCAGCATTGTCAGGTTGTAGTTTCATATATACGACTTGGTATTAAAGTCTAAAAAGAAGAGGGAGAAAAAGGTGTCAACAAACTTGGCAAGATGTTGACAACGCACCTTTGTGTGACCATGAGAGGTGCCACGCACATTGAGCAACACACATTACGTCAGCGAATATCACTGGCGTTAGTGGCCTAAAACGGACGAAAGTCGGATATTCAAGTCTGCAGGGGGGGGGGACCCCCCCTACAGATTAAAATAGTTTAAGGTTTGAAAATGGGGAGCAAAGAAAATATGTTTGCAAATTCAGCTCAAATGAACAGCGGCATCGCGGCACACCTTCCTAATGTAGTCAAATTTATGATATGATATTCTAATCAACATATTTCGAGCCTACGGAAAGTCATCCATTAGGTGGCCAAAAATGTGACAGTTAGGGGTGTGAGATTATTATGGGACTGTCCTGACAGGATCCTCCAACTTGTACAGGGACTGATGTATCATTGCAGTAGTGGCACGACTATGACAGACTCTCATACTTATGTATCAGTATTTTTGTGACAGTGTCATGGTTGATACATCAGAATGACAGGATGTGGTGGCACTAAGTAGTATATACTGTGGCATCAGATGTGAATCTGGACTCGCTGATACCATGTCTACACCGGAACCTGAGAGCATGCCATTCAAAACTGTGTTCTTGATCAATCTCATTGTATACAACCCTGTCAAGCCATCTACCAAGAAGAAGAAATCCGAAGAGAAAGTCAACAAGCTCAAGGAAGCAAATCTCGTCATTGCTCCAACTGCTGAAGACTACACCAATTTTCTTCGTGCAGTGCTCACAACACATGGGAAGACTGAGTACAAGGTCGCCCTAAAGAAGCCTTACAGGCGACATCACTTCTTGTTGATGGTTTCCCGCGAAGCCAAAAGGATGCAATTGACGTTGATAACGCAGCTGATTTCAATGCGATGGCCGAGAAGATCATTGAAGAACAGCCAGTAGGCAATGTCGGCAAGGTTGTTCATGAATGCGGCGCATTTTTTTCATCATTCCGCTCAAGGGCGCAACGAGATACTTTCTTGCGTGTGATACCAAGACGTTGCAGAGTTCGAAAGAGAGTGGACATTGAAACCTTGACACCACATTGTGAAAGCAGGTTACTCTGAAGTTCATCTGAGAATGCAGAGCTGTGCAAATGGCAATGTGATTTGATGTAGTTGATGTCCTCATAATTGAGACTGCGACGACAGCCTGCTGTACGTGAATTGGGACTGGCAACATTGGAGAGTGTGGCATAGAGCTGGAGAGTTTTGTATACAAGGGAATTCTGGATGCCGAGAACCTCGCAGATCTTTTTGATAGAATATCCATATACATGCATCAGCAAACTATTGATTTCGTGACAGTTCCCACACATTTGACAACTCCACACAAGACATCACACACCCTCACAACTCTCACACACATCACATACAAATGACTACAAGTCTGCCACAAGCGGACAGTAGCACACACAGCACAAGTGCACACACTGTACAAACAACACAAATTACACACTGTAACATCTTAAATTTTCGATTAAAATCATAGTTGTGGCCCTCATTAAGTGGAGCCTATCCATGGTCTCATGACATTTTTTGATTAATATCCTAATAAGTTATAAGCAAAATACTAGAAAGTGGTGGGTTAAAGAAAGTTAAGGCACAGCTTGTTTATATAAGCAAAATTGCGAAAATTCACTAAGTCTCTGCCAGCCACATCATGTGGCTTTGTTTGGCACTGCTTATATAAGCAAAAATGTGGTCAAGTCTTTCTCACTGTCTTTCTCTAACAATTTTCAAGTGATTGCCTCTCTTCTCTTCTTCTTTGATATTGTTGTTGGAGGTGGGTGGTGGTGCTGGTACTGGTGTTTTGAACTCTGGTGAGTCTTTGTCTCTTTCTTTGTGTTCAACTCTCTGACATTGTCTTCCTCCTCCTCTTTTTAGCTATCTCCCTTCCTCTTCCTCCTTTAAGTTTCGCATTTTTGCCTCTTTGGTAAGTCTTTCTCTCTCTTCTTCTCCTTCCCTCTCTGACCCCTCCTTCTAGCTCTCTTCCCTCCTCCTCCCTATAATTTTCGCACTTGTGCCTCTTTGGTAAGTCTCTCTCTCTCTTCTCCTTCTCTCTCTGACTCCTCCTTCTAGCTCTCTTCCCTCCTCCTCCTCCCTTTAATTTTTGCACTTGTTCATGTTTATTCAGCCACATGATTACATCAGTGAGCCACTCAGATATGCTTGTAAGCATGTCATGTGATTGGTACTATTCTGATTTGTAAGGACTTTCCATGACTCATCATGTTTTGTCATGATTTGTCATTATTTGTAATATTTTACTCATGTACTTTAGTAAGCAGCTGATTCAGCACACTAAAAGGCTTGGTTTGTAAGCATAATCTTACCAATCCAGTGATGACTCATTGCTTAGTAAGGATGGTTTCTAAAATGTATATAAGGACTCCATTCTCACATAATATATAAGTTTTTCCTCTTCCATTCTTTTCCCAAACCATGTGGGAATGTAGGAATTTGAAGTCAGGAGTTTTCCCACTTTCTGTCTCAACAGTGTGAGATGCAGAAGAAAGTGAAGGCCTATGAGTTGCCTTTGAAAAAAATCATATTCTTTAGTCTAGATTGATTGTATACTAGCTTACAGGGATCACCTATACAATAATCTATTGTTTTACATATTCGAGTCACATTCAGTTCAGAGAGGTTCATATTACCTACTAGGTTTAACTTAACCTGACAAAATATATACTACTCCCTTACTATCAAGAAGTGATCTAGCAAAGAAGTAATTTATTACCCTTTGGCCACCCATGAACACCACATTATCAACCGAGAAGTAGAAAATCCATTGACTGTGAACTTGAGGAGCTGGCACCTTAGTCTTAAAGAGTACAATTGTGATAGTCATTGTATTCTGTTCAACATATAAAACCCTCAAGTAAGAAGACACTGGTGTGGGTTATTTGCCTCAGATCCAATGGTCCTCTACACCAGCGTTACCACCAGCTTTACCTCAGCACTTGTACCAGCTTATACTACATAGATTATGGACCCTGTGAGATAAACATAGATGTAGATAAATCTAATCAGCACTAATAACAATCTTGTCATTGCTGGCACTGTCTGCAACATTGGGAACATTGGGAATGTCAGAGGGTGCTCGGATATAGTTCAGCAAGTTGCTCCTGCCATCACGTGCAGACCAAACTTAGCTAATCTTCGAGCTCACTATCCCTCACAGTGATGGGCATTGCAAGGTACAATCAAATATTGTTTAAGGATACAGGATATACATAAGATTATGCTAGGAAATCAACCTGACACTTCTCATGAACATATTGGTCTCCTATTCTACCTGATGGTATTCCTCAGTCAGCTAATCCAAGTCCTTTGTCACTGAACCCCACACGCTCATGTTCCAGTGTTAAAAATGTTGTATGGACCCGCCTGATTGGTACCCACCATGCCCCTGATATAATGGAAATGATGGGATTTGGTTATTAGGTTGCATTACACCCACAGTACCTCCAACTAAGTCTGCATGTTCAACTGGCCTTGATGAGAGCCAGAGAGCATTGGAGGACATCATCATCATTGTTCGAGACATCTGTAGTTCTGGTGGATAGAGGGCTGGCTTCATCATTCATGGCAGGTACAGGAGGGGTGGTAGTGAGGGGGAAATCAATGTTGGAGGCATGACTAGTACAATCTCATTTCAGAGTCTGAGTCTGGACAAAAGCCTTGCTCTTCATGCTGATGGATGGTGCAGGTCTACCACACTTTCTTTTTCCCTTATCACTATGGAGTTGCTCTAATTTTCTCCTCCCCCAAAATAACACATTGCTCATGCACCTCCTTTCTTGCAGCAAGTTTTTCATCTGTCAGTTTGTGCCAGTAACATAAACCATCTTTGAGAGCATTGTGCAAGTGCCTGAGAGCAACACTTGAGGTAATCTCCCTTGGGTTAGTGATAGCACCCTCTGTCCTACCTACAAGCTCGATGCCTCATGCACAAACGAAACTTTCGTGGTTGTGATATGCTACCTGAGGCATTTCTGTGGCTGAAACACCCTGCTTGTTAAGGATTTCCTCTGCAAAGATGTCAGCAGCAGGAGTTAAGAAGGTAATTTGAAAAATGTATCCATATTGGTGCAAATCATGTCTCGAGTTTCTTCTTTAAGGAATGTGGTCTTCCTCACACTTCAGGTGCGAATGACACCTTCCACACCTGACACAATGTAGGCATTGATGTTGACAACTATCTGTTCAGGCATAAGCTTAAACAGAGCAAGACGCACATTTTTGACAGGGTCAGACACATAGCTTTGTGGTCTGAAATTGTCATTTGGTGTGTTCCTTGTCAGACCCCAGAACACATTGCAACCAGTGCATTTTTCAAGAACTATGATCTGTGTGGTGTCAGCAAAATGACTAGATGAATCTTTGGAAAATGTACCTCAGGATCAATATTACCCATAGTCTTTGCAATTTCCATTGCAACATCCTTGGTGTAGATCTTTATTGGAGCCTTGGACATGTTTTCAACTTCGATGTCTTCCATTAAATCATCTTCCTCCTCTTGCATCATGTTCTTCCACTCACTGGACTCCTTGAGTTCCCTGGAGATGATGGCAAGTGTCTCCCTACCATCTAAGATACCTAGTACATTGTTGTTAGTCAATCACTACAATTATGGAGAACAAGTCCTTACCATCTTACTTTCAGTTGGCAATTTTGCGTCTCACAACCACATTGAACATGGAGACTTTGTGGAAACTCTTCAGCAGCTTGCCTCCCAAGAAAAATTGCTTTGACATCCACTCAAGTGAGCTATTCATGCAAAATGTGAGCTGCATAGTAAATATAAACAGCCCAAACATACATATGGTATTTTCTGCAAGGTCTGCGATGGTGGCCATATAAGCACTCCGTGTATCACCAACCTCTTTCCACATTTCAGCAGTGTGTGCTGCCAATATTTTGGGTTGCTCACCCATCCATCAAGACTTTTTCTTCTGACCTGTGGCTGGAGTACTCATTGTCAGAAAGAACACAATGGGTTTGCAGAAAGTAAAGAAAGAGCCCATGAACAAAAATTTATTAATACAAACCTACAGCCTCTGGTATTTATGAAGCACCAGCGATTAATTGAATTAGGTATAGCACCAAACTAAAAAAAATGAGGGATCCAACCATAATAAGTGGCAACAGCAAAAATTTCCAAACTGAACTAACCAAATTTGACATTGAAGCAACATATATTTACAGTATTTGAGTTTTAGTGAGCAAGAGATGAAAGCATGGCAACAGAAGCGCTCAAAGCAACACTAGAAAACAGCTAGACAGGCAAGAGAATAAGATCACAAAGCCAAATGAACAATATGCTGCATACTCACATGAATCACCTCTGCGTGTGATCAGATTGCTGTGCTATATCAAGGACACTAATTTGTTCCTCCAGAAGTGAATGAACGATGACCTGATGAAGGTTACATGCTTGTGACACTGAAAGTCCAGCATTTACAAAGCAAGTTTCTTAGTTGTTGACAGAGTAGTCAAGGCTGGCATCAATCCTCAACATAACTTCTGGTGTGGCTTCAATGCCTTGAAGGTAAGCACGAACTGTAGGAGAGAAGTTGAAGGTGGATGTAGTGATATGGGTGTAGTAGGCTGGTGGAAGGCTAAGTGGCAGATCATTTCCTGGTGGTGTTTTATGTGGTGTCCTGATCCAGGTCGGCTCTCATAATCGTCGCTGTAGTAATAATTCAAAATGTTGATGAAATCAAGCCTGTGATGGTGTCATGCATGGTATGCAACTCATACCATGACATATACACAAAAGGTGTGATAAGGAAGGTATAGTAGACTCTACTGTATCCTATCATCAAGTTACCCCATCATTTTCCCCTTATTTATTAGCCAGTATTTGTACTTTCAAACTTCACTTCCATTTTTCCATGTATTTCTATTTTGTTCTATGACATTCCATCTCTTTCTATTTTTCTTAGGCATATTCAGCCAACACTTTCTCTCAAGCCACCAAGCATGTTTGTAAGCATGTCATGTGACTGGGAAATATCATGATTTGTCATGCTTTGTAAGATTTCTAACTGTATTTATAATCTACTCAGTAAGAAGGCTGATTCAGCACACCCAATGGCTTGGTTTATAAGCAACTGCCTTACCAATCCATGTGATGACTCATGCCATGATTTACAGTGGCTCAAAAAAGTATCTCAATGTTTGTGGCTTTTCATGTAATTGCTTTCTTATGAGTCAGGATGTGAAAATATGACTAAGCCATAGAGAGGGGTGTAAAAGTTCTGCTTCCTCGCTTTAATTCTGTTCCCTACAGTGTGGGAAGCTGATGTCATCAAGTGAAGATATGGTCATTCTAATTTGGTAACTCATTGAGACACTTTTTTGACTTTGTATTTTACCAATGCTATTGTATGATTCTAGTACTTTGTGTTACCCCCCTTAGCTTTAATAACTGCTGCTACCCTCCTAGGCATACTTTCTATCAATTTCTGACACTCCTCCTTAGTAATCTTTCTCCACTCTACTACAACTCTCTCCCATAGTTCAAATAGCCCCTTTGGAGGATCTTGATAGGCAGCAAGTAGTCTTTTAAGTAATTCCCAAAGATGTTCAATGGGATTGAGGTCTGGAGACTGTGCTGGCCATGATAGAACATTGATATTATGGTCTTCAAACCATTTTGTAGCCAGTCTTGAGGTATGCTTGGATCATTGTCCTGCTGGAAGATGATGTTCTCTTCATCAATACCTGACTCCTTCATGCTTCTAAGCAGACACTCCTCTAGAATGGAGACATACTGCTCTGCATTCATCCTCCCCTCCACCTCACACAGAATCCCCACTCCATTCCATCTCATGCAGCCCTACACCATCAAGTTTCCTCCTCCAAACTTGAGTGTGCCTTTTACTTCTCTGTCTCCTAGTGGATCACCTGCTTTTTTCCACACAAATTCCTGACTATCTGACCCCAGTCTATTGATTTTGGTCTCATCTGACTAAATAACTCTTTTCCAGTCCTCAACAGTCCAGTGTTAGTGCTTCAGAGCAAAGACTAGTCTCTTCTTCCTATGAGTTGGTAAAAGAAGAGGTTTCTTCTTCTTGGTTATAGCTTTCAGGTTAGCTGCCTTGAGAGTGTTTCTTACTGTTTGGGTGGAGACAGTGGAGGGGATGATGGAATTAATGAATTTGGTGGCTTGAACAGCATTTGAAGCTTCTCCAGATAGAATACAGTGAACAATAGCCCATATTGATATTTTCTTTATTTGGATTAGATTTCTTGATGACCCTAGCAATAGTAGCCCAACTTAAACCAGTTTTGGAAGCAATCTGCCTAGTAGATAGACCAGAGAAGCTGAGAACAAGGATATTATCCTGTTGAGTAGAGGAGATAGACTTCATGAGGATTATGGAGAATTTCATGCTCTAGCTTGCACTTATATAGATGTAAGATATTACAGTCAGACCATATTATTGACATAACACCATTTTTTTAGATATTTAGTCATAACATTTTGTCTAGGTAACCTGATTTTGCTAAATTTTTATAAAGTCAAAAAAGCGTCTCAATGAATCACCAAATTAAAATGACCATATCTTCACTTGATGACATCAGCTTCCCACGCTGTAGGGGATGGAATTGAAGCGAAGAAGCAGGGCTTTTCCACCCCTCCCTATGGCTTAGTCATATTTCCACGTCCTGACTCACAAGAAAGCAATTACATGAAAAGCTACAAACATTGAGACACTTTTTTGAGCCACTGTATCATGCTTTGTAAACTACACTGTATTTATAATGTAAATTAGTAAACAGGCTGACTCAACACACCAAATGGCATTGTTTGTAAGCACATTCTTACCAATCCATGTGATGATTCATGCTTTGTAATCAGGGCCTCCAAAAGGTATATAAAGAGCCCAATTTTGCCATGTAAGAAATGGAGCACTTTCCACCTTCACTCATCTCAAACGGTGTAAGATAATGTAAGAACCTAAGTACAGGCAAATCAATAGCCTCAAAGTAAGACTAAGAAACATTTATTCAAGTTATATACTACCTTACAGGGGTTGATTATATAATTAACTAACAGCTAATCTAGCTGAGTTTAACCTATACTTTTTTCCTCTCTCTTTTACAGGAAGGGAGACACGATTCACGCTACACGATTCATGCTACATGATTCACGAACATGCTAAACTCTCAGACAGAATTCAAACCATAGACTCAGTATACAGATTCAATTGTTTTGAACTGACAAGGAAAGAAGGTATGTATTTTTAGATCCTAGGCACTGATATCAGTATCCCTCAGTCTGATATAATGGACTGATTATTATAAGTACCTAGACACTGATATCAGTATCCTAAGTATGAACATGAGCAATCTGAGTACGGCAGGATAAGAAATAAGTGACTCACCCTTGGTCTGATATAATGGACTGAGGGAAGAGTGGGACAATGAGAAAATGGACATATATAACAACTCCGTATTCCAAACACATACTCTGATGTGCTGTGGCTGTGTCGCATCTCACGTGCTCCAACATGTATGTATATTAGCCATTATATACCTAATAGAACATACTTGACCACTTTGATTTGCTACCAGCTACCATTAGGCAATCAGTTCTATTAAAACAATATAATTTGCATTTTTAATGATTTTGTGCATCATCATACACTGTACAAGGGCCTACATACTCATATATATGCTACACACTGTCTAGATGACATTTAAACACAGTCTCGTAGCTCCAGGAGGCCGATGGTTTGATTTCATAGGGATAGGGGATATATGAGAAGATTGGTGTTCTGGAGGATTAATCAAACATATATTCAAGATCTGAGGGTTGGAACACATGTAATACACCTATAGGTAACCAGTGGTGCACAGCTAGTGCTGCCAGAGTCCAGTTCAGAACTTCAGTTCAAATGCAAACCCTTCCGAACCAGACTGTCCATTCGGTCTGATGTGGTGAAAGAAATAGTAGTCAGCTAGCTATACCAATAAACCTACTAAATCCTAACGGGCACAAGTGCAGTACATCGACCCAAGGGGACTGCTATTGAAGCACTTCCTTCTGATAGTGTGAGGGAAGAGAAGGGAAGGAGTTATGATCTGAGACCAAGATGTTCCGACCGACTGATGTTCCGAGTCCGAGGTCTGGGAGTGTCTGATGCAATGAGGTTACTGACAGTATGTCCAATGCAAGATGTCTGATGCAAGATGTCTGATGTGAGACACCTGATATGAGATACCTGATATGAGTAGAGAAGTCTGATGCTGACAGGAGCAGCAGGTAAGGCTAGGCCGAGGTAAGGAGAGTCTAGGTATAACTAGGTATGACAAGGTAAAATTAGGTATAGGTTGCTGAGGCAAGACTACCGGTGTAGAGACTCGCGTTTCTGCAGGCACATATGGGCACCTTTCGCACCTTTTCACAACTCATGACAATTGGCCTTCAATGCACAACTTGCACCATCAGCTGTATTCGACTTCTATCATGTCCCTAGTTGTTTTACACATAACGCGCAGCTTTCCCGCTGTCTTAATAACCGAGGGTCTTATATAAATACGTGTAAGAATGTAATGACACCACAATTACACTGGATAAGACTTCTTGCCAGTCCTCGATTAACACGGTCTACGACTTTTCTTCTTTCGTGGTAGATAACGTGTGAGTTCTTGGGAGGCTCGCTAAACCAATCAGTCAGATTAACTTAGCCGGAGCTTTATTATCTCTGATTGAAACTATGGGATTGTCTAGGATATACCGTCTAGACACTTGAACTGGTTTCCTGAATATACGGTTAACTGTTGAGAAGCTGGTCTCAAATGTGACTACGTGGACCAAAGCTCGTGTTGGTCAATATACAAATACCTGGTGAGAACGCTGGTCTCACAAATAACAACAATGACAAATAAAAAAACAATGACAAATAACAACAATGACCAAAGCTCGTGTTGATCAGTATACAAATACCTGGTGAGAACGCTGGTCTCACAAATAACAACGTTGACCAAAGCTCGTGTTGGTCAGTAAACACTACGTGGTGAGAACACTGGTCTCACAAAACTGGGTTTCTATCGCGAGAAACTTACGTAATCTCAAGGGAAACACTTTCCCTGCACTTGCCTGGACAGTTCTTACAAAGGAAATGGGCTTTGTAAGCAGCAATTTGTTCAGACTGAAGCTTCTTAGGTGAGAGTTCAATTTGCTCAAGTGGGAGATTCTTGAATGCAACAAGTGGGAGATCTATTTTTTTGGGGGAGAATGGGCTCTCCTTATATACATTTTGTGTGGGAATATTATGTAAGTAAAAAGGTGATGTAATGACTTCAGAATGTGAGAAGAATATTCCAAAAACTGGAGCAGAATGTTCTAGCAGGTGCAAAAGAACATTCCAGAATATTCATGGTGGGATAATGACATCATTCTGAGTCACTATGAGTCACTATGAGTCATTATGAGTCATTGGAATGTTCTAGCAAATTCCATGGAACATGACATCATTATGACATCACTATGATATCATATCTTTCAACCAAAATACCTGCAGGAGTGTAGGTGAAGTCCTATGACATCATTATGACATCATACCCTGTAGGTACAATTTTATGAAGCATCTGATTAGTCAGAGCATCCTAATAGAAAAGTAAAGTAAAGAAACACTAGAGAAAACAACTCAGAAATAATGGAACAAATAATAGTACACAATAGCGCGGGCTTTTTAGATAGGTTTTTGTTAGGCTTTGAACTTTTCTCTATGGGTTTCTCTAGCCAAAGTGAATAAGCCAAATGAAAGGCAATACATTAACCTTCATTTTGCTTCTCATATCAACTAGGTCATTATGTGATTCCCATCTCACATATGACTTTTCTTCAAAACATGGTGGATTCATGAATCACTGAGGGAAAACTGAAACTATTGGACCAAGGTTTGATACCAAGGTATGGGTTGACTAGTCTGAGGACTAAGCTAACAGACTTTGTCTTTTAGGGGGATACCTAGTAGTCATGTCCATGCATGATTCCCAAATCATGCAGGACACCGCGAAACGCGCCATAGGCGCAGTACTTTCCCACACAACGCGCAGCATTCCCACACTGCGCACCTTGCGCGCTTTCTCGCGCTTAAGCGCCCTGCAAGCGCCCTGCATCGCCCTGAATCGCCTATCATCCAGGAACGTCCCTCTATGTCCACCCACCTCATTGGTACGTCATATGCCTTGCCTTGTGGTTTGTAACAAGCATTGCAGCACTATTACATGTCATTACATATTTTTAGCGCTTACTGCTCCTATCCCTTCCGCTTCCAATGTGATTTCCATAGTATAAAGTTGCTGACTTACTACTCCATCATTATTACTCCCCTTTGCTGTACTTCCCTCGCTATTGGGTTTTACTTTAAAGTAGTAGTCACCACTTGGGCGCACTTTGTGTTTCCAATGGTTATCGTTATCCGCCTATACTAGACCTTTATCCGCACTCATTATAACACTTGCTCTGCATTTGCACTCGCTTTGCACATCCGCTTCCTTATCCGTTTCCTTATCCGGTATTTTCCGCACAACGCGCGCCTTAGTGCTCACGTTCCCACGCTCGCGCTTACCTTAGTGCGCTCTCTCGCGCTTCGCACTCACTTCACTTTTCTTCTTGTGCTTTTGCGCATCCATCGCACTTCAAGGGTCTTTCTTTCATCTGGTTCTGTGTTCAGTAGCAGTCCCCTTTAGGGTTGAACGTTCTTGCATTCTGCGAGTATAGCAGCTAGGCAGAGCCAAGACTCACTTATACTGGTTAAGCATTTTTAGATATTTCATATCAGCCCAGCCAGGTTGAGATCGCCTCACCAGTAGCAGTCCAGATCTCACAAAGGCCTAGGTATAGAAACCTTAGATAGCACACACTTAGAGTGGTCAAGGCACATCCGAAGATAAAAGCAAAGGGGATCAATTGCACAAATTAAAGGCTAACTACAGTGACTCGCCATGTACTATCTCTCACTTCCTTTCTCCAGACATACCTGCTACTGTTATCTACAACAGTAGCAGGTATGTCCGGAGAAGGGAAGTGAGAGACATGTAGTACGAGACTTGAGTCCTATTTATCTAACTACATGAATGTCCAGAATCGCACAGGTGAGAGTAGTAGCAAGACGCAGGGTATTCAGGTCAGTATGTAATAAGGCTTGCAAGTGCTGCAGCCATGGGAATACATGTAATAATGCCTGCAGTTCATTCAGTAACAGTGAGATAAGCTAAAAATGCACCAATGGAGATAGGTGGACATGGGCAGGACATGGGAGGACTCGGGACCAATGGGACAGAATGGTTGGCTAAGGTGTGCAATGACCAAGACAGCGGGTAAGGCATGATGCATGCAATCCTAGCTAACTGTGAATGGCCGAGGCAATGGGTCTGGATCAGCCGAGTCAGACATAGTCTGATGCGACAATGGAAGGGTCGGGTGAGTTGAGGCTCTGCAAGGAAGTGATGGGTGGATGTGATGTGGTCTTGTTGTCTGCTTCAATACCTCCAGCCCTCCCATTCAGACAGGGATATCCCTCATCATACAAAAACTCACAATGAAATTCTTGAACAGTGTAGAGGCTCATGCCCCTACAGCCACATATGGCCTATATCACAGCTCAGGACAACTGGGCATCACTGCACAACTTGCACCATCATCATCCCTAGTCATTCCCTATAGAGCGCCCCACTTTCCCATGCTAGCCGCAAGGTACACGCTACTTTCCCGCACTAGCCGCAGCGTTCCCGCGCGCGCGCCTTGCGTGCTTTCTCGTGCTTAAGCGCCCTGTGTCGCCCATCATTCAGGAGCATCCATCCACTGTCCATCCAGCCCACAGGTATGTATTAGTTCGCTATTTTTACTATTTCATGTACCTTTCATTATTACCTACACTGTATGGCACCATTCCCCATGGCCCAGTAGCTATTACATAGTGCTTTACCTCACTGTGGTTCACTTTGTGTTGAGCCGAGGAGGCATGAAGACACTACTTCTTAGACACCTACTACCACCCATCTACTACCACTGAGCACCAGTATAGAGCTGCACTTTAGAGCAATAATTATTATCCCATTTCTAATAGACTTTGTCCTACACTGAGAGCCACTTCTCCAGTGCTTCGTGCAGCTCTGGCGCTTTCCCGTGCTTAGGCACTCCCTTAGGCACTCATTCAGCATGCTTTGGATCATTTCTCTGCTGCCATCTGCTTCCCTGGGTCAAATGATTCGCATCACACCTTGACCAACACTTAGAGAGAAGTATAGCTCTATCTCCCACCCAGAGCTTAGAGCATTATTTCTTTCATTTGCTCTGCATTGCACCTTAGCAGAGTTGTTGTACCCTCAATGGGCAAAGCTCACTGTCCAAGGTGTCAAGGAGAAACTTAAGCATGTCGATAGCAAGATTTCACTTACCTTCAACTCATGGACATCTGAACCTGGCATTCCTTTCCTCTCCATCACAGCACATTATATTGACTCACCGGCTGGCAAACCTCAGGAGTGGGAATTGAAGTCTGAGCAGCTTGCATTCACAATCATTAATGGCAACCATAGTGGCAGCAATATTGGAAGAATTCTGATTGAAACTATTGATAACTATGGCATTCGGACAAAGGTTGGATGGCTGATGGCTGATGGCTGATGGCTGACAATGCCACCAATAATGATATGGCCATTCAAACTGTTGCACTTGCTATTGACCCTTCCAGCAAGAAATGGATTGCAGGCAAGCACCGTATGCAGTAAGTGATCTATCTAATATTGCATTCTATGTATGCTGATGTCTATTCAGTTGTATGGAGCACACCTTACACTTAGTCACAAAACACTTCATCGAGGAGGTTGCTCCTACGCTAGCAAGTGTTCTCCTCAAGAATGCAACCGATGACAATGACAATGACAATGACAATGTGACTGATTTTGATGTTGCTGATACTGTTGGCAAAGTGCTTGCACTCATTATGCAGGTAAGTTTGTATCCTTAAGTTTGTATCCTTATCTGACTAACTCTGTTTGATGAACACTTCATTCAGGTACGGAAATCTCCCCAAGCCTGTACCTTCTTCCAAAAGTTCTGCACTGAGGTCAATGAGCTGAAGCTCGAGCTTTTGAAATGGATTCGCACCCAATGGGCCTCATTGTTTGGCATGTTGGAGCGCACACTTAAGTTGTGTAAGGTCGGTTGGTTACTACTACTCTCCCTATGAACTATACTAACACAATATAATTTCCCAGCAGGGCGTGAATTGGTTCATACAGCTGACAGATGACAGCAATGAAGTCCCAAACTTACAGGGTGTGAAAGTTATACAAGCCTCGTATGGATCTATAAGCAATAGAATACTCTCAGTCATTGCATGCAAGAACGCATATGTCTATGATATTCACATATAAGCAATAGATACTCTGATACAAGTTAGCATAGGTGAAAATGTAAGTAAGGTAGATATCATACCTCAGTCATTGCACGCTAGAATGCAAATGTCTGAGGTATCAGGCTTGAAAAGACAGTAGCTAAATAGTCTGAATGCTCTTGTTGGGCATGTGAGACTTGGTACAATAGGAATTGGCACTGGCCATGGCAAACAAAAGGTTCAGTAAGTACAATGGAAAGAGAGATAACAAGATCAAGTAAAAGAAACATACAGGTCGCTGTAATGGATGAAAACAAGATCTCCCAATGGCGTGTCTCAACTGCGAGCGCATGCTTGCTATTCCAACACAGGGCAAGTCATATGGTGCATTCAAGATTTCAGCCGAAAGAATGGGAGAAGTTGGAGTTGATGCATGATGTGCTTCAGGTGTGTTCGAGTGTCTTCATCAATTCATTGTATTCACCTACTGTATAACTAGGAGCCCGCAAATGCTCAACAAACGTTTTCTGCAACTCGTGAACCTACTGTGTGGTGTGCGATTCCAGTCCTTGAGTATCTCCAAGAAACTTGGCAAAACATGGCTGATTCTTCAAAGTTCAATGATTTTTTCAACTGCCATTAAGTCCGGCCTTGACAATATTTGCAAGTGGTACCACAAGATCAATGAAACCGATGTCTACTTCATTTGCCTTGGTATATGTTGTTTTTACTATAATGGCCTATCTAGTGTACTATTTTACTGTGTAGCGCTCAACCCCAACTATAAGGTGGCATATGTGAAGGGTAAATGGGAGCCTCGTGACTTTGATGAGGGTATGAAATGTTTGCAGAAAGTTTTCAACAAGTGCTACCATCACACTTCCTTGCCTGACACAGAGCTCATTGTTGTGGCTCCCTCCTCGCTTGCTCACCAAGGGTCATATGGCCACAGCTGGATGCGCAATGCTGTCAAATCTCGCGTTGCGAGTGACACCACAAACCGAAGGCCTTGCCAAGAGCTTGACAACTACCTTGCTGCACCACTAGAGGATGTCAAGAATATAGTGGCATGGTGGGGTGTGAGTTTTTTTTCTTATTGGTATTCCTTGCAGGTTGACTTAAACACCTTCAGCACCAATCTATTCAATATCCAACCATCTCTCACATCACAAAGGATTATTTGGCTATTCAGGGCTCTGCCGTTGCCTCTGAACGTGTTTTTTTGAGCAGTGGCATCACCAGGACCATGCACCGGAATTGTTTGTTGCCGTCAACTTTTGAGGCCCTTCAGCTGTTGAAAAGTGGCTATCGTCAGGGCCATATATCTGCGACGGCTCAAGCCGAGTTTGCCACTGCTCATGAATACTATGTTGTGGATATGGTGTAGTTAGTAGTTACCCATTGAATTTTTCATGTAGTTCTTGCAAATTTTTGAAATTTATATGTAGTGTTTGGACGTTTGAACACGTTCATAAGGGTCTGGTTCAGCATTCACCTTCCTTGCCTGAACCGGACCTAAGATCCAGCTCTATGTTCGACAAAACACCCTTGAGAACCGGACTAGACCAGACCGCAGCAGCACTAGGTGCACTCCTGAGCAATAGGACACTAAGCTAAGAGTTGTGGAAGCTCAAATTACCATATATACTTGTAGAATCAACCTGACACATTTCAAGAATATCAAAAATAGTATTTCTGATGTCCCCCTATCACACTACACATATTGTAGATCATGGGGGGCATTGTGTAGCACACTATGATATATTTTTATGTCTTTTTCATATGTTTTGCACACTTTCCCACACATGTCCCATCTCTACATTCCTTCCACAACTCTTAGCTTAGTGTCATATCGCTCAGGAGTGCACCACTGGTCGCCTATATGTGTATTACATGTGTTCCAACCCTCAGATCTTGAATATATGTTTGATTAATCCTCCAGAACACCAATCTTCTCATATATCCCCTATCCCTATGAAATCAAACCATCGGCCTCCTGGAGCTATGAGACTATGTTAAAATGTCATCTAGACAGTGTATAGCATATATATGAGTATGTACAGTGTATGATGATGCATAAAATCATTAAAAATGCGAATTATATTGTTTTCATAGAACTGATTGGGTAGCAAATCAAAGCAGTCATGTATGTTTTATTAGGTATATAATGACTAATATACATGATATATACGAGCCTACTACACAGGAGGGAGCAGGGGAAGGATTAGGGAGATTGGGAAACATTGAGATTATGAGACTGCCTAATCAAATAATGTTCTGGGCGGTAGTACTCAGTCACTACCGCTTTGGGGCGATCCGAAAAGAAAAGAGAGAACTCGCGTGGTTTCCCAATTGGGTAATCCTTGTAAAACACAAGTCAGTCCTGGTCACACACGGTTCTTTCGGTCCTTGTATCCTGACAAAAGACGGTCCCTCTGATTTTGTGATCAGCTTGTTTGTATACGAGACAGTGATATATGATACCATATCGAGATTGACGCGATGCAAAATTCTAGAGATAACTTAATAAGACTGTTCGTGTGGAGATGTCAAGGTATGAAATTATTGAGATGAAAATGTCCCGTTCTTCCATCGCAGCTACAATATCTCCAGTGTCCTGATGTCCATCATGTCAATAACAGAGGTGATGTCCGTAACTTGCGCGATGATCTCATTATCCGAAGCTATTCTCCTATACTCCCCACCACGCTGTTGCGCTAGCAAAAGTGCGCCAAAAGGCTGTTCAAGGCGAACGAGTAACCTCAACCCTCTGGTAACCAGCTCATCATCTCCATGCTCAGCAGGCAAACCGTCCATGCTCTGCGACTCGTCCGTATAGTCGACCAAGTCAAGATCATACCGATTCCACGGACGTATGAGCAGCAATGTCTGCCGAGTACGCCGTGCAGGCGAGAATTGAACTAGCTTGTCTTCCGCTGTGACCAACAGGTCTTGTAGCTCGTCTGCCTTGACTTCATATGTGAAACATCTGGCTCCGTCTCGACCAGGCCTCCGCCTGACTTCTGTAACAGGAAATGCGATGCAGGGCAATTGCAGTCTGGCGTTTGCGAAACGAGGAACGCCGAGGTTCTCAAGAGTGGTGTACAGATTCGAAGCCGACTCCACAGCCACATTGTTTTGCAGCATGGAGACCGAATTCTGTATCTCGTCTTCGGGTAGTGATGGCAGTGTAAATGACGGAGCCATGTATGAGGAAATGTCGGCTGGGAGACAGCTGTTGAAGTCGGATGATTGTCCCACCCAATCAAGGGCTGTGATGTCACCTGAATGGGCTATGATCTCCTGCAAGAGTCGTCCGAGCGCCTTTTGTCTTTTCTCTCCGTAGATTACAGGAAGGTTGACATCAAAGATGCCAAACAAAGAGTAGGCGATGTCTTCCTCCCTTGTGGTGTCACGGTTTGACGCCCATCGCAGTTTCTCTCGCGCATCTATTGTCCCTGGACGGAAGTCGATGAGCGCCCGTGCATTTATGCCAGTTGAACGCTTCATCTCCCTCATGATACTGTCAGACTCCTTGTGGTTGCGTGAGCGGTCGTCCAGATATAGGGTCCAATCTGCTTGGTAGAAGAGAACAATTTTTGGAGCGAGGAACTCCTGAACGGTCCATCCTCGCCTGTTCCAAATGCTGTTTGCGAGCGCACCAGATTCTGATGAAGAAGGAACATCCGATAGGTAGACGATGGTGAGCGCTGAATAGTGATACCAGATGAACATGGAATTGACTGATTCTCCGAGCTCGACATTGTTGTTCTGGTCGATGCAGCATGTGTCGCTCCACGCCCAACGATGCCCCGCGGCGCGTGCGACTTTGCAGAACTTCTGCAACTTCACCACGGTTCCGACCGGATCCAAGTCGTATATGTCTCTGCCCTGAATGTCATACAGTAGCGGCTCCTTCCTTTCCCACCTATGGGACAACATGACCCAACCGAAGTACTTCGCGACCGCTTTTTTGATGGGCCCTGTTTGGAGGGGTCCATGCATATCGAATGAATGCAAAAGCTCTTTGTATTCTGTACTATCCGTGAATGCGGTGATCTGCGCATCTCGATTGCACAAACGTCCAGTAGAGGTGTTGATTAGACGAAGGGGGGCATTTTCCAGTTCGGCCGTAAATGGCTCGTCGAATAGCATCTTCTACTTCAGATGGACTGACATATTTTCGGCGTAGCTCTGCAAAAGTTGTAAGTCATCTTCAAGTCTGTGCTTGAGTTATTTGGGGCGTACGTCGTATCCGTGGGTCGGGTGCATCATCCAACTTGGAGAGCATGATTGTGAAGGCCTCTAATGCATCATCATAGTGCTGTGCTTCACAAAGCGCTGCATGCTTTAGTTCGTACCCGAGATAAGACGAAGGGTTGAGCTCAATGACCTACGAATATCATTACACATGTTAAAACAACGACGGATATCGTCCCCACCTTTTCCGCGTCCGACAGGGCTTCTGCATAGAGGTTTTGGCCCAACTTCACCTTACTGCGGTGCACGAGATATGAAAAATCCGTCCTGAGTGTGTTCTCGATAGAGCAGAGCTGAAGATTCCCATCAAAGTCTCCACTCGCGAGTAGTTCTCCACTAGGAGAAATTGCGACGCGGAAAACCCATGTGGTGTGTTTGAGTGGCTGTCCTATCTGTTTGTGTGACTTGGTGCTCCACAGTTGGACAGTCTTGTCGTCCGAGGCGGTTGCAATGAAGGAGCCATCAGAAGAAATGGCAAGTGACCTAATGTAGCCAGTGTGACCGGTGCAAGGTTCACCGACTTGGGTCCCATTCGACGAATCCCAAAACTTGATTGTTTTGTCGTCTGATGCAGAAACAAGTTGCTGGCTGTCAGGCGACCACACCACACTTTGAACGAAATCCTGGTGAGCGTGGATTTTGAGAAGAAGCTCGGTGTTGGCGGTGCGCCAAACCCGAACGGTACTAAATCCGCCGGATGCTAATTTTAGCCCGTCGGGGCTGAAGGCAACACTCGACACCGCACTCCCAGCCCAGAGTCTTGAGAGGCTAACGCCAGTCTCCGCGTCCCATATAACAACTCTTGTATCATCTGACCCGCTTGCCAGTCTCTTTCCATCGGGGGAGAAGCACACCGACCGAATCCAGTTTGTATGCTTCATCAGCGGTTTGAATACCATCTGCTTGCTATCGACGTCCCAGACGATGATGGCATTATCTCTCCCACCACTCGCAATTCTCCTATCGTCTGGCGATACAGCGACTGAATATACATAGTCACTGTGTCCCTTGAATGGCTTTCCCACCCATGCTCTTTTCTCCACGTCCCAGATTCGCAGGGTTTCATCCTCTGAAGCAGTGAGGATATGTCGACCGCCTTTGAAGAAGGCAATTGCCGACACTTTATCCGTGTGCACTCGCATTATTTGTGTTTGTGCCGGCGTCGCGCGCCTTTCCACAGTAAGATTTCCTATATCGCGCAATCTTGACATATCGCTAAACAGGGAGGTGGACCGTCAGTACTTCAGTAGCGTTTGAGGTTGACGAGGAGCGTCTGTGGTGAAGTCGTCGATCTTATGTGTAGTGAGAAGTCGTGAGCAGAATTGGATGTCTGCCCATAACCCAATTCATGTGGGCTCTTTATATATCGTCTGCTCCATAGCACGTTGCTATAGCGTGATCTCATTTCGCTCCTTCCATCCGAGTCAGCCCCTGTCGATAAACGCCCGTCATAATCAATTCCTTCATTCTATTCACAGCACTGATTATACCCCTATATTCGCCCGAAGAATTATCATGGAAGAAATACGCCCACGAAATTTTGGTTCCTAACAAGCGTACCACTTCGTTCCTCAAATGGACTACTCAGAGGGCTCTGCCAGACGCGATCAATATCATGAGTTCATTCTTCGGAAGGATATCTCACGTTAGACATCCGAAACCAGAACTGCATAGGCAGTCTGTGGACGAGAGTCAGGCTGTCATGTTTCGAGCATCGCAACCTCTCAAAAGCTATCTTCATAAACACAATCTCATACTTTTCCAGTAGTAGTGCGATGAACTCGCCTCAATGATCTTTCTTTCACTGGTTCCGGTACTGCAGCGCTGAAAATTGGGTACGAGCTTTCTATATATGATCGGGGCTCGCTTTGACATAGTTATTCTAATACATAGCCACCAGGACACTTCGTCGTTGAACATTGAGCTTTGAACGCCTTGGAGTGACGAGGCAGCTCAAGACATCATCAATTTAGATAGTCATCCACGAAAATACCATCACTCACAACTGCTGGTCTACAAATGGGTCTACAAGGCCGATATCTGGTACATCTCTTTAACCTTTGCCACGACTTGAGGAACTCCCGTATTCTGTAAAAAAACACAAATGGGCATTAATGACAACAAAACCGAGAATCACAACATATCCCACCTTTGTAATCTCATCACTAATCTTAACACACTCCTTCCCATCAATCGACCCAAGTTTAATCACAATATTCAATGCCTTGCTTTGTTCCTCATACCCACTGCTCTTCTTCTTAAAGTCGTTCGTCAACCAAGTCCCAATACCAAACGAACCTGCACTTGTGATTAGACCACAGAACGAAACCATAAATAACGTGACGACGTACACTTGAACCCAAGCAGCTGACACTGCTCATTCAACTCCTTCGCCTTCTTAAAATCTAAACCGTCGCTGAAGATGATAGCTTTCTGTTTATAATCGATCCCGCGCTCTTCGTACATCCGCTTAGCCCTCGGCGCGAATACTTTTGGGTCTCCCGAGTCTTGACGCAGGACTTTCCATTGGTTGGCGCGTCTATTGTCGAATTCCTATAAAAACACAAAAAATGAGGATGGGGATAACAGACGCTCAAAGTCGATATACGCACCCGATAAAACACTTCAGTAGAGAATGTATCCGTGAGCGTGACTGAAAGACTATCTCCGTAGAGGTTAGACCAGAGATCTAGAGCTGTTCCAGCAGCATCTTTATAATCGCCCAGTGCCGCGACCTAAGTATATCTTTGATCAGAGGATATTTATCATCAAGTGAGGAGAACTTGCTCCCATGAACCACTCGCTAAAAGTCACAAGTTATAAGTCATGAAAATAAAAGGAACAGCGACGTACTGAGCGATCGTTCCTATGACGTTGAGGTTGTACCGCATAGCGAGGTAGACCTGCCCATCTGCGTCAAAAAACCCCACAAGGGGGGACCACCGGTATGAAGAACAGCATACATTACTAGTCCCAAAAAAACCCTCTTTCCACTCATGTGCCTCCCTCGCTTTTATAATCCCTCTCATTACCAAATCCTGCGTGACGAACGAGCGCCTGCGCCGTGTCCCAAATTCACTGAACGTACATCGCGCGTCCAAGAGGGATGTAAGCTTTATGCGTGGCTTGTTCTGGCGCATGACCGTATTCAGCAGCACGAAAGAATCAATAATGAAGAAGGGATTTACTCACCTTCTTGCCCGGTATAATCCCAATCCTGATCCGTATACCGAAAATACATCTCACAAAGACATGCCATGAGCGGTACCCTCCCATAAAACTGTCTCCAGCCACAAGCCTCTCGCTTCGATCTTAACGCTGCCCATATCAGGGTCATCAGAAGACGGGAGGAATGTAGCAGAGATCTACGGGTGCGCATCAATGGAGTACAAGGATAGAACTTGAAGGGACATCTAATCACTTGATCGGGTTTGAATTTATAAGACTGGAGATAATCGAGGTACGCAGGCTTGAAATACTTGCATTTATCCTGGAGCCAGACGCGTTCGGCTTGTGTTAGTTGTACATCGGCGAAACCTGCATATAGTACTAAATCAAGATAAAGAATGGGGTAGCTTCAAGGAAGAGACACGAACCGTTCAGTGCTTCTCGAAATTTGTCTATACATGCTCTAGAGAACTGGCGGTATTTGTCACGGTGCGTGAATCGATATACGACTTTTGCATTGGGATAGTATTCGAAAATAGCCTGTTGCATCGTGAACTGCGCAACTGGGTCAATATGATAGGAGAAGCGTTTGAGGTGATGACGATAATGCTATTACGATACATGCCTTGTACAAGTCTGTGTCGAAGATCGACACGACCTTGAACTCAGATTGGACTCCATCTGGGATGCTAGCGCTGGTGTTGCTCGTCATGATGATGATCGATGGAGTAAGAGTGTGTGGTGTTGCTTCAAGTTACCAGACTGGTACCAATCAAAAGTTTTCATACTACTAGTAGTCGGGTGACTTCCCGTAAGGTTTTACAGCTGTTAATCCTCTAGGAAGGTCGCTGTCAACAGCTGTCAACTCGTTGCTGTTTGCAAATTTTCTAATCTACGGAGGGGTACTAGGTACTATCCCTTCCACTGCAATCGGCACCCCACAGAAGTCGGCACTTTCATAAAACTCGTATTTCTAGCGACTTCAACACAAAATTCTTAGCATAGATATCATTCTCTAACTCATTGCGAGGTTGAACAACCATGATTGAAGCAGAATTGAGTGAGATAATTGAAAGTGCCGAAGTCACGCAGAAATGTCACCTGCCGATATGTGTCGATCGAAGTTTCAAACTGCACACCCACTTTGGAAGTGCCGACTGGTACTGGGTGCAGCTGGTCCGCATTCGCAAGTCTGCAGCGGTAGACGAGGAAAGCTGCGAACTTCGTTAGAGCCTACATATGAGTCGCGCATTCAAGCTGCAATTCAGGCAACTGCAAATGAGCTATATCAAAACAGCAGAATGTGAGTCGTGATTCATGTGATTATTCACTCAAACTAATAATGGTTACCCTCGTACTTAGACGTATCTACTAGCTAGTCCTTGCTCACTCACGCTGAACGCTAAATACTAACTGAGCTTGTGCTCTTGCTTGACTGCCGAGTCAGACGTCTTTTGTTTGTAAAACCTTACGGGAAGTCACCTATTAATCCTACGTATCCTCAGTCTCCTTCACCGCAACCATCCCAGGTCCAGCCTCAAGTTTATCGACCAGATCGCCCGTTTGTTCCCTGAGCGCATCCCTCATCTCACTCCAAAGGACCTTGCCTGCATCGCACGCGACTCTAAACACCTCCTCAAAACGATCCATATGCAACCTGGTCTCCATCTGCACGAGGGTCACGCGTCCTGTACGAGGCATAACGCCCACCACGACGCTCGGCACGTCGTTTTCCTCGACTGTTGTTAGATCGAGTAACGGCTGAGTGCCATGCACGCCTCCGCTGATAGCGCAGACAAAGTCGAATAGAGGGATGCCTGCGGTTGCGAGTGCGAGGGTGGAGGCGTTTATGCAAGCGGGGAGGAGGCCGCCATCAAGTTGGAGGACATGGATGAATATGTCGATTGTGCTACGGGGGTAGAGATGAGTTTGAACGACGGGTTCGAATGTGCTTTTGATTGATGCTGCGAGTTCGAGGAGGCGCCTAAGTGTACGTATTAACGATAAAATAAAGTGGGTGCAGATGAGACTTACTTATCGCCTCTACCTCTTCTTCTTCGTTCACCGACGCCAAAAGGGGCGAGTTGGACTTCGACGTTTAGTATTGCGCGATCGTGAAATGTTTCGCGTCTTGTTCCAGGTTTTGCTTCGTGTGGGCCGAGGACTGAGACTCGAACTTGTGTGAGGCCATGTGAGTAGGTGACGCTGCCGTCTGCCGTTCCTTGTGCTTCGAAGTTGATGGCTATTGTTCGTAGCTCATAAGGTCTGCGACCATCGCTGCGAAGAAGACCAGCATTAAGGAGTTCAATGCGGGAAGACTGGATATGAATAGGTTGGAGGGTTATGGTGGGATGGGGTAAATTGAGCGCACCATGGTTGAGAGACGCGGTCAAGAGGAGCCTTTTCAAAAGTCTCACGCAAAAATAGTACATTTCTTATTACATTATTACTAGTGACATAAATTGATCGTTTTGACTTGCATGCGTCTGAACTTTGAAGCATGCAAGCCATTTCTCACCAGCATTGCGTTCGACCTTTTTCCTTCTTCCGTTGAACCATATACTGCATCCACAACGTTCGGCTGCCACCAGCGTGACTTTGGCTGCTTTCAAAGAACTTCACCATTTCCTCATGAAAATCAGTCGTTCAACATCGCAATGAACGGTACATGTTAGAAACATTGATTGAAGTTGTATATTATGTGTAGAAGTAAGAATTGAGTGAGATATTTAGGTCGTGACGACTTGTGGGGGTGACGACTCAGCAGGGATAGTATGATACGATATTGAGACCGATGCAATGCAAATCTCTAGGGATAACATTCGTGCGGAGGTGTTATCAAGGTGTGAAATGCAAACGTCCCGTTCTTCGTACCTACAATATCTCCAGCATCCTGACGTCCGTCATGTCATCAACAGAAGCCACGTCCTTGACTCGCGCGATGATATTGTTATCCGAAGCGATTCTCTTGTACTCCCCACCCCACTGCCGCGCTAGCAACAGTGCGCCAAATGGCTGTCTGACACGAACCATCAACCTCAACTCTCGCGTACTAGCTGGCTCATTGTATCCAGGATGGCCACCGAGCGTGTCATCTGACGGAGAACCAGGCTCGGGCCAATCTGCGACGCTCTGCGTCTTATCTGCAAAGTTAACCAGCCCGAGATCATGCCGATTCCACGGACGGACGAGCAGGAATGTCTGCTGAGTAGGCCTTGCAGGCGAGAATTGAACTAGCTTGTCCTCCGTTGTGACTAGCGAGTCTCGTAGCCCGTGTGCCTTGACTTCATATGTGAAACATCTAGCCCCGTCTTGACCAGGCCTCTGCCTGACTTCTGTGAGAGGAAATGCGATGCAAGGCAATTGCAGTCTGGCGTTTGCGAAACGAGCAACGCTGATATTCTCAAGGAGGGTATACAATTTCGAAGCCGACTCCACAGCCCCAATATTGTTTCGCAGCGTGGAGGCCCATATCTGCATCTCGTGTTCAGATAGAGGTGGTAGTGTGCATGGCAGAGCCTTGTATGAGGAGATGTCGGCTGGCAAACAGCTATTGAAGTTGGACGATTGTCCCACCCAATCAAGGGCTGTGATGTCCCCCGAATGCGCTATGATCTCCTGCAAGAGTCGTCCGAGCGCCTTGTGCCTTTTCTCTCCGTAGATAACAGGAAGGTTGACATCAAAGATGCCAAACAAAGAGTAGGCGATGTCTTCCTCCCTTGTGGTGTCACGGTTTGACGCCCATCGCAGTTTCTCTCGCGCATCTCTTGTTCCTGGACAAAAGTCGACGAGCGCCCGCGCATTTATGCCAGTTGAACGCTCCATCTCCCTCATGATACTGACAGACTCCTTGTGGTTGCGTGAGCGGTCGTCCAGATATAGGGTCCAATCTGCTCGGTAGAAGAGAACAATTCTAGGAGCGAGAAATTCCTGAACGGTCCATCCTCGCGTGTTCCAAATGCTATTTGCGAGCGCACCAGACTCCGACGAAGGAGGAACATCTGATAGGTAGATGATGGTGAGCGCTGAGTAGTGATACCAGATGAACATAGAGTTGACTGATTCCTGGAGCTCGACATTGTTGTTCTGGTCGATGCAGCAAGTGTCGACCCACGCCAAGCGATGCCCCGTATCGCGTGCAACTTTGCAAAACTCCTGCAACTTCACAATGGTACCGACCGGATCCAAGTCGTATATGACCTTATCCTGAATGTCGTGCAGCCCGGGCTCCTTCTTTTCCCACCTATGAGACAACATGACCCAACCGAAGTACTTCGCGACCGCGTCTTTAATGGGCCCTGTTTGGAGGGGCGCATGCAACACCGATGAATGCAGAAGCACTTTGTACTCTGTACTCTCCGTGAATGTATTGATCTGCGCATCTCGATTGCACAAACGTCCAGTAGAGGTATTGATTAGACGAAGGGGGGCGTTTTCCAGTTGGGCGCGAATGGCACGTCGAATAGCATCTTCTACTTCAGATGGACTGACGTATTGCTGGCGTAGCTCTGCAAAAAATGTAGGTCATCTTCAAGTCAACGTTTGAATTGTTTGGGGCTTACGTCGCATCTGTGGGTCGGATGCATTGTCCAACTTGGAGAGCATGATTGTGAAGGCCTCGACTGTATCATCACGGCCCGGATCCAAGTCGTAAATGCCCGTGCCCTGAATGTCATGCAGCCCCGGCTCCTTGGTTCCCCACATATGGGACAACAGAACCCAACTGAAGTACTTCGCAACCACTTCTTTGATGAGCTCCGTTTGGAGGGGCCCATGCATGTCCGATGAATTCAAAAGCTCTTTGTACTCTGTACTCTCCATGAATGCGTTGATTTGCTCATCTTGATTGCACAAACGTCCAGTAGAGGTGTTGGTTAGACGAAGTGGTGCGTTGTCCAGTTGGGCGTGAATGGCTCGTCGAATAACACCATCTGCTTCGAATTGACTGACGTATTGCTGGCGTAGCTCTGTAAAAAATTAGTAAGTCATCTTTAAGGCGGCGCTCGAGTTCTTTGGGGCTTACGTCGTATCTGTGGGTCAGATGCATTGTCCAACTTATAGAGCATGGTTGTGAAGGCCTCGAATGCATCATCATGACGATGTGCTCCACGAAGCGCTGCATGCTTTAGTTCGTACCCGAGATAAGACGAAGGGTTGAGCTCGATGACCTGCGAACATCATCAGATATGTCAAATCGATAACGAATATCATCTGCACCTTTTCCGCGTCCGACAGGGCATCTAAATAGAGCTTTAGGCCCAACTTCACCTTACTGCGACGCGCAAAGTATGAAGAACCCATCCCGACTGCTGCGGAAAGTGTGTTCTTGATGGACCAAAGCTGAACATTCCCATCATTGTCCCCAATCGCGAGCAGTTCTCCGTTGGGAGAAATGGCGACGCAGCAAACGCGTTTGGTGTGTTCGAATGGCTGTCCTATCTCCCTGTGTAACGTTGTGTCCCACAGGCGCACAGTGTTGTCACTCGAGGCAGTAGTAATGAACGAGCCATCAGAAGAAATGGCAAGCGAGTGGACGCAGGAAGTGTGACCGGTGCAAGGTTGACCGATCCGGGTCCTATTCGACGCGTCCCAAATCTTGATTGTTTTGTCGTCTGATGCAGAGACAAGTTGTTGGCCATCGGGCGACCACACAACACTGCGAGCGAAAGCTCGATGAGCGTGGATCTTGAATAGAAGCTCAGCGTTGTCGGTGCTCCAAACCTGAACGGTACCATGTGATTCGCCAGATGCTAATTTTAGCCCATCTGGGCTGAATGCGACACAAAACACCTCTCTCTCACCCGAGAGTCTAAAGAGGACAGCGCCAGTCTCTGCATCCCATATAATAACTGATGCATCAAATGACCCGCTTGCGAGTCTCTTTCCATCTGGGGAGAAACAGACCGACCAAACCCACTTTCTATGCTTTACCTGCGGTTTGAATACCATCCGCTTGCTATCGACGTCCCAGATGATGATAGTATTATCTCTTCCACCACTCGCAATTCGCATATTGTCTGGCGATACAGCGACTGAGTTCACTTCTTCACTGTGTCCCTCGAATGGCCCTCCCACCAATGCACCTTTCTCCGCGTCCCAGATTCGCAGGGTTGTATCCTCCGAAGCAGTGACGATCCGTCGGCCGTCTTTGAAGAACGCCACCGCCGACACTTTCTTCGTGTGCACTCGCACTGTTTGTGTTGACACCGACTGAGTCGTCTTTGTCGGCTGGGTTGTCTGCGGCGTTGTGCGCTTTCTCACAGTAAGATATGCATTTTTTGCTACATCGAGCAATTCTGGCATGTCGCTAGACAGGAAGATGGACGGCCAGTAGGGTTTGAAGTTGACAAGGAGTGGCGTACTCTGTGGTTAAGTCGCCGATGCTTATGTGTTGTAAGAGGTCGTGAGTGGAATTGAATGTCTGCCCACAACCGCAGGTTCTTTTATATATTATTATTTGCTGCACGTTACGTTGCTACAGCGTGGATCTAACTTCGCTCTTTCCATCAGATTCAGCTGTCTGTAACGCGTAAACCCGTGATATGTGCCTGTTAGCATTAACTGTTTGTTACTGACGTTATTTAGTCAAGGTTGACGCGTCGACGTTGGACCCCTGTTACCCCTACCTGCAGCTGGCAGCGCTATGGGAGTCGAAGTCGTGGATATCGACATCGAGTATTGGTCGGGTAGCTCGGCAATGGGCGTTTATTGGTCACCCTGACCTGGCTGATACAGTAAGGACGAGTTATGGTGCTATGGAGAAGGGAGTGGCGCGAACATGGCAGGACAGCGCACAGTAGGTATGCGCGAGGGCGGTGAACTTCGACTTAAGAATGACCAGGAAATATGCTTACCGAGCGGTGGTTGGCAACGTTGAGGTCTTTCCCACTGACGTAATTGATGCGTTCAAGGGAGTCCCAATTGGGAACAGGGCACTACACACTCGGTTGCCGAATATCACGAAATCTTAGTTCCTATCAAGTGTGCCACTTCGCCCCTTGATCATGGGTAGACTACTCGTACCAGACGCAATCAATATGATGAGTTCATTTCAAGTACACCTCACGATTGACATCTGGCCCAAACCACACAGACAGTCGAAAATGCTGTGGACGAGAGCAGGCTGTCATGCATCATGCTTCGAGCTTGGCAGCTGTGCACAATCGCATAATTTTCCAGCACTGGTGCGAAGAACTCCCCTCAACGATCTTTTTTTTTCACTGGTTCCAGCACTGCAGCACTTGCAATTGGGTATGAGCTTTTTTTTTATAAAGGTCGTGATCTGAATGCTGGGGCTGTCCGGAAGTATCCCTCTAATACCACCCATCTGACCTGGTGGTCAGAGCTCGTTACATTGCTTTGACATGGATGGTGTAGCATCCTACCCGTGAGTACCCAAGTTATGCAGGTCCTCGTACCCGTACCAGTGCTGCCCAACCCATGATTCAATCTGATTCAATATTCACCCGCGGGTGGTGCTCAGGTAGGTGTCCGGGTAAGCCAGCTTACCCGTGTCATACCCTACACCGGAGCTTTCTCCTCTTCCCTAGGATGTCTGATTTGGGGATTAGCTTGTTTTTATACGAGACGATATGTGATACAAAGCAAAATTCTAGGGATGCTGTTCATGAATGTGGAGGTGTTGTTAAAGTATGAAATAAAAAGATCCCGTTCCTCGCAGCTACAATATCTCCAGCATCCTGACGTCCATCATGTCATCAACAGAAGCCTTGTCCCTAACCTGCGCGATGATATTGTTATCCGAAGCGATTCTCTTATACTCCTCACCGCACTGCTGCGCTAGCAGAAGTGCGCCAAAAGGCTGTCCGAGGCGAACGATTAACCTCAACTCTCGCGTAGCCGGCTCGTTATGTCTAAAATAGCTGCTGAACGTATGGATCTGACTGGAGACCGAAGCACGGAGCAATCTCCTACGATCTGCGTCTCGTCTGCAAAGTTAACCAGCCCGAGATCATATCGATTCCACGGACGGACGAGCAAGAATGTCTGCCGAGTACGTCTTGCAGGCGAGAATTCAACTAGCTTGTGTTCCGTTGTGATCAGCAGGTCTTCTAGCCCGTCTGCCTTCACTTCATATACGAAATATTTGTCCCCGTGTGCCACCAGGCCACCGACTGACTTCCGTGAGAGGAAATGCGATGCAAGGCAATTGCAATCTGGCGTTGGAAAAACGAGGAGCGCTGAGGTTCTCAAGAGCGGCATAGAGTTTCGAAGCCGACTCCACAGCCACATTGTTTCGCAGCATGGAGACCAAATTCTGCATCTCGTCTTTGGATAGAGATGGCGGCGTACATGACGGAGCCTTGTATGAGGAGATGTCGGCTGGCAGACAGCTGTTGAAGTTGGATGATCGTCCCACCCAATCAAGGGCTGTGATGTCCCCCGAATGCGCTATGATCTCCTGCAAGAGTCGTCCGAGCGCCTTTTGCCTTTTCTCTCCGTAGATAACAGGAAGGTTGACATCAAAGATGCCAAACAAAGAGTAGGCGATGTCTTCCTCCCTCGTAGTGTCACGATTTGACGCCCATCGCAGTTTCTCTCGGGAATCTCTTGTCCCCGGACGGAAGTTGACGAGCGCCTGCGCATTTATGCCAGTTGAATCCTCCAACTCCCCCATGATAGCGACAGACTCCTTGTGGTTGCGTGAGCGGTTGTCGAGATATAGGGTCCAATCTGCTTGGTAGAAGAGAACAATTCTAGGAGCGAGGAACTCCTGAACGGTCCATCCTCGCGTGTTCCAAATGCTGTTTGCGAGCGCGCCCGACTTCGACGAAGGAGGAACATCCGATAGGTAGACAATGGTGAGCGCTGAGTAATGATACCAGACGAACATGGAGTTGACTGATTGTTGGACCTCAGCATTGTTATTCTGGTCGATGCAGCATGTATCGCTCCACGCCCAACGATGCCCCGCATCGCGGGCGACTTTGCAGAACTTCTGCAACTTCACAACGCTTCCGACCGGATCCAAGTCGTATATGACCTTGTCCTGAATGTCGTGCAGCCCGGGCTCCTTCTTTTCCCACTTATGGGACAACATGACCCAACCGAAGTACTTCGCGACCGCTTCTTTGATGGACTCTGTTTGGAGGGGCGCATGCATGTCAAATGAATGCAACAGCTCTTTGTACTTTGTACTCTCAGTGAATGCGTTGATCTGCGCATCTCGATTGCACAAACGTCCAGTAGAGGTGTTTATTAAACGAAGTGGAGCGTTGTCCAGTTGGGTGTGAATAGCTTGTCGAACAACATTTTCTACTTCAGATGGACTGACGTATTGCTGGCGTAGCTCTGTGAAAAATGTCAGTCAAGTCCGCGCTTGTGTTGGTTGGGGCTTACGTCGTATCTGTGGGTCGGGTGCATCATCCAACTTGGAGAGCATGATTGTGAAGGCTTTGAATGCACCATCATGGCGCTGTGCTCCATAAAGCGCTGCATGCTTCAATTCGTACCCGCGATAAGACCAAGGCTCGAGCTCAATGACCTACGAGTATCATTACATTTGTCAAATCAATGATGAATATCGTGAATAATATCGTCTGCACCTTTTCAGCATACGAAAGGGCCTCCGAATAAAGGTTTCGTCCAAGCTTCACATTTACTGCGGTACGCAAAGTAGGAACTGTATGAGGAATTCATTCCGAATGCTGTGGAAACTGCATTCTCGATCGACCAGAGCTGAAGATTCCCAGCAGAGTCTCCACTGGCGAGCAGTTCTCCGTCGGGAGAAATGGCGACGAAGTTAACCAATGCGGTGTGTTCGAGTACCTGTCCTATCTGCTGGTGTGACTTTGTGCTCCACATTTGCACAGTATTGTCGTGCGAGGCAATGGTAATGAAGGAGCCATCGGAAGAGATGGCAAGTGACGCGATGGAGGAATTGTGACTGGTACAAGGTTGCCCGATCTGGGTCCCACTCGAGGAGTCCCAAAACTTGATTGTTGCATCGTGTGATGCAGAGATAAGTTGCTGGCCGTCGGGCGACCACACAATATTTTGAACCCAATCGTCGTGAGCGTTGATGTCAAACAGAAGGTCGGCGCTGTCGGTGCGCCAAACTCGAATGTAGCGCCGTGTTCCGGACTGCTAATTTTAGCCCACCAGGGCTGAAGGCGACACAAAACACCGAAGATGGTTGACCGGTCCGACCCTTGACGAGTGTTGAGAGGACAGCGCCAGTCTTCGCATCCCATATCATAACTGTTCCATCCAATGAACCGCTTGCGAGTCTCTTGCCATCTGGGGAGAAACACAGTGATTTCACCCTATCTTCATGCTTTCACCACGAGTGCTTTCTGCTTGCTATCGACGTCCCAGATGATGATGACACCATCTCCTCCACCACTCGCAATTTGCCTATCGTCTGGCGATACAGCGACCGAATCCACATAGTCACTGTGTCCCTCGAATGTCCCTCCCACCAATTCTATTTTCTCTACGTTCCAGATTCGCAGGGTTTTATCCTTTGAAGCAGTGACGACCCGTCGACCGTCTTTGAAGAACGCGACTGCTGACACTGCCTTCGCGTGCACTCGCATCCTTTGTGTTGGTACCGACGTCGCGTGCATTCTCGCAGTATGATATCCTTTATCGCGTAATCCTGATACAGGGGGATTGACTGTCAGTAGCGTTTAAAGTTGACGAGGAGCGTACCCTGTGGTCAAGTCGTCGATCTCACATGCAGTGAGAGGTCGTGAGCAGTATTAGATGTCTGCCCATAACTCAAATCACGATACGTAGGCTCTTTATGTATCGTTTGCTTCATACCACGTTGCTCTGCCGTGGATCTCATTCACTCCTTCCAGTGCGCAGTGCCTCTGTTGTGGAAGCCAGGACCACTGTGCTCGTTACACGTCGAACCATTGATTTTGTAATTCTGCTGTGGCTTCTATCACTGTCCATAAACGCCCATCATAATCAATATTAAATTCTGTTCACAGCAAATTCTTTAGAATTTCCATGAAGAATTATAATGGAAGAAATACTACGCTTGCCGAATATCCCGAAATCTTAGTTCCTATGAAGTGGTACACTGGTAAGTACCACTTCGTCCCTCAGTAGACTACTTCTACCAGACGCCGCATCAATATAATGAGTTCATTTCCAAGTACATCTCACGATCATGATGGACATTTGGAAGTTCGGAACTACGCCGGCAGTTGAAAATGCTGTGGACGAGAGCGATGTGTCAGGCTATCATGCATCGTGCTTCGAGCATGGCCGCGGCATCCCCTCAAATTTATTAGAAAGCTGTACACAATCGCATACTTTTCCAGCACTGATACAAAGAACTCGCTTGATGATCTTTTTTCGCGATCTTAGCTGGGGCTGGTGGCAGGGCTCATTCGTTACGTTGCTTGGACATGGATGCCACGGTCCACCGTCATTTCATTCCCGCTACACGGCCGCCGAGCTTAGAGCCTGTTGCAAAAGTCTCACGCAAAAACTGTACACTTCTTATTACACTGGTGACTAGATTACATTGATTCTTTTGACCTTGATGTGTCTAAAGCATGCGAGCCATTTTTAACCAGCATCGCATTCTACCTTTTTTCCTTCTTGCGTTGAACCATAAACTGCATCCAAGATGGGACCCTTTCCCTCTTTCTTCAGTTCTTACTCCTCAACAAATTGAAAGAGAGGATGAGCATCTAGATGAGTGCGCATCCACTGTGCAAGATCCTCAACATCTGTGATGGTGTAGACGATGTTAAGATCGAGACACTATCAGTCCTCAGCCTCGTATAACGGACTTCATTATATGTACCTAGACACTATCAGTCTGTACATATAAACTGTCAGTGGACTAGGTACGGCGGGACAAGAAGAAGCAACTCACCCTCAGCCTCGTATAATATTGAGTTATATTCCTTCTGACAACTCCAACAAGCCGTGTCTCGTTCGTGGTCGCATTGCTCACGTGCTGTGCACGCGCCAACGGACGATTCCACCTGGAGCGAGGACATATGCGTATTCTGTAAGAAGGGTGGGTGATGTGATGCATGCCTTGTGTTCGCGTGTTTTGAAGTGTGGGTCGGGGAATAGGAAGAAGAGGGCGGTGAGAGAAGCTTTTTGAAAGAAGTTTGGGAGGAATTTTATCGGATTATATTTTGACAATTGTCCATCGTTGGTTGCTCGGAGTGCGGTGATACAATCTTGGACATACTGTACATGAATTTCGAGACCTGCGGATATAAGAAAAAGTTAAGATTAGGATTGACCAACCGATGATGAGAGTATCATGGAATTGAGGTGCGAGTGTGATTAAATGACCACCGAATCCACACCCAATATCTGCAAACGCATGATGGTCTCTACCAGGTTTACAAAGTGAGACACTGACCAATCAATTGAATCGGGCGACTCTGATGAGTGAATAGTGAATGATTAGAGAATGAATTCGCGTGAGTTCGTAGTCTATAATGGTTTTTCTATTCAAAGTTGGTTTATGTATTTTTATATTCGATCCGAATGAACTGACCTGTGGGACTCCGTAGTAAGGGTGCGTGGTCTGAATCGTCATCCCTGTCGCTCTCTTTCACTTTGGTCACGATTCGGTTCTCGCCCGCGTTGCTCGGGCCGCGTCGACCCCATGATGCGTTCAGCATTTATTCCTTTCAACCATATCATACTGCATCCAAGATGGGACCCTTCCCCTCTTTCCTTACTGAACAAACTGAAAGAGAGAGCGAGCGTCTGGACGGGCAAACAGCGCATTTCTAGAAAGCGCTTGCACCGGAGTTTTCTCCTTTCCTAGGCGTCTGATTTCGAATTAGCTTGTTTGTATGAGACAATGTATGATACGATGTCGAGAGCGATGCAATGCAAATCTCTAGGGATACTGTTCGTGTGGAGGTCTGGTCAAGGTGTGAAATGAAAACGTCCCGTTCTTCGTACCTACAATATCTCCAGCATCCTGACATCCATCATGTCATCAACAGAAGCCATGTCCCTGGCTTGTGCGATGATATTGATATCCGAAGCGATTCTCTTATACTCCTCACCCCACTGCTGCGCTAGCAAAAGTGCGCGGAAAGGCTGTGCGAGGCGAACGATCAACCTCAACTCTCGCGTAGCCGGCTCGTCGTATGCGGGATGGCCGCCGAGCATATCATCTGACGGAGACCCAGGCTTGGGCCAACCTTCCAAGCTCTGCGTCTGGTCTGCAAAGTTAATCAAGCCCAAGATCATGCCGATTCCATGGACGGACGAGCAAGAATGTCTGTTGAGTACGCCTTTCAGGCGAGAATTCGACTAGTTTGTCTTCCGTTGTGATCAGTAGGTCATGTAGCCCGTCCGCCTTCACGTCATAAGTGAAACATCTGGCCCCGTCTTGACCAGGCCTCCGCCCGACTTCTGTGAGAGGAAATACGATGCAGGGCAATTGCAGTCTGGCGTTTGAGAAACGAGGAATACCGAGGTTCTTGAGAGTGGTATACATTTGGAAGCCGACTCTACAGCCACAATATTGTTTCGCAATGTGGAGACTGATATCTGCATGTCATGTTCGGATAGAGGTGGTAGAGTGCGTGGCAGAGCCTTGTATGAGGAGATGTCGGCTGGCAAACAACTATTGAAGTTGGACGATTGTCCCACCCAATCAAGGGCTGTGATGTCCCCCGAATGCGCTATGATCTCCTGCAAGAGTCGTCCGAGCGCCTTTTGTCTTTTTTTCCCCGTAGATAACAGGAAGGTTGATATCAAAGATACCAAACAAAGAGTAGGCAATGTCTTCCTCCCTCGTGGTGTAACGGTTTGACGCCCATCGTAGTTTCTCTCGCGCATCTCTCATCCTGGACGGAAGTCGATGAGCGCCTGTGCATTCATGCCAGTTGAATGCTCCATCTCCCTCACGATACTGGCAGACTCCTTGTGGTTGCGTGAGCGGGTCGTCCAGATATAGGGTCCAATCTGCTCGGTAGAAAAAGAATAATTCTAGGAGCGAGGAACTCCTGAACGGTCCATCCCCGTGTGTTCCAAATGCTGTTGGCGAGCGCGCCAGATTCTGAAAAACGAAGAACATCGGATAGGTAGACGATGGTGAGCGCTGAGTAGTGATACCAGATGAACATGGAATTGACTGATTCTCCGAGCTCGACATTGTTGTTCTGGTCGATGCAGCATGTGTCACTCCACACCCAACGATGCCCCGCGGCGCGTGCGACTTTGCAGAACTTCTGCAACTTCACCACGGTTCCGACCGGATCCAAGTCGTATATGTCTCTGCCCTGAATGTCATACAACAGCGGCTCCTTCCTTTCCCACCTATGGGACAACATGACCCAACCGAAGTACTTCGCGACCGCTTCTTGGATGAGCTCCGTTTGGAGGGGCCCATGCACATCCGATGAATACAAAAGCTCTTCGTACTCTGTACTCTCCATGAATGCGTTGATCTGCGCATCTCTATTGCACAAACGCCCAGTAGAGGTGTTGATTAGACGAAGAGGGGCGTTTTCCAGTTTGGGGTGAATGGCTCGTCGAATAGCATCTTCTACCTCAGATAAACCGACGTATTGCTGATGTAGCTCTGCAAAAAAAATTAGCAAGTCATTCATCTTCAGGTCGACGCTCGAGTTTCTTTGGGGCTTTACGTCGTATCCGTGGGTCGGATGTATTGTCCAACTTGGAGAGCATGATTGTGAAGGCCTCGAATGAATCATGGCGATGTGCTCCACGAAGCGCTGCATGCATTAGTTCGTACCCGAGATAAGACGAAGGGTTGAGCTCAATGACCTGCGAACATCATCATGTGTGAAAGTGATAATGATTATCGTCTGTACCTTTTCCGCGTCCGAAAGGGCCTCCGCATATAGCTTTAGGCCAAAATTCACCTTACTGCGACGCGCAAAGTATGAGGAACCCATCCCGAATGCTGCGGAAAGTGTGTTCTTGATGGACCAGAGCTGAACATTTCCATCATTGTCCCCAATCGCAAGCAGTTCTCTGTTGGGAGAAATAGCGACGCAACAAACACGTTTGGTGTGTTTAAGCGGCTGTCCTATCTGCTGTTGTGACATGGGGTTCCACAGTCGCACAGTCTTATCGTCGGAGGCGGTTGCAATGAAGAAGCCATCAGAAGAAATGGCAAGTGAGCGAATGTAGGAAGTGTGACCGGTGCAAGGTTGACCAATCTGGCTTCCATTCGACGAGTCCCAGAACTTGATTGTTTTGTCTCCTGATGCAGAGACAAGTTTCTGGCCATCAGGCGACCACACAACGCTTTGAATGGAATGTTGGTGAGCCTTGATGTCCAACAGAAGCTCGGCGTTGTCGGTGCGCCAAACCCGAATGTAAGCGCCACGTTCCGGAAGCTAATTTTCGCCCATCCGGGCTGAAGGCGACACAATCCACCGCACTCCAAGCCTTGAGTGTTGAGAGGACAGCGCCAGTCTCCGCATCCCATATCACAACTTCTCCACTCGATGACCCGCTTGCGAGTCTTTTCCATTGGGAGAGAAACACACCGACTCAACCCCTTGTGGTATGTTTCACCAGTGGTTGAATACCATCTGCTTGCTATCGACATCCCAGATGATCATGGCTCTATCTCTCCCACCACTCGCAATTCGTCTGTCGTCTGGCGATATGGCGACTGAAATCACACAGCCACTGTGTCCCTCGAATGGTCCTCCCACCAATACTCTTTCTCCAGGTCCCAGATCGGAGGGTTTTATCCTCTGAAGCAGTGACGATCCGTTGACCGTCTTTGAAGAACGCGACTGCCGACACTTTCTTCGTGTGCACTCGCTTCGTTTGTATTGGCGCAGGCTGGGTTGTCGGCGCCAGCGTCGCGCGCCCTCCTCATAGTAAGATATGCTTTTTTTGCTACATCGCGCAATCCTGACATATCGCTAAATAGGGAGATAGACGGTCAGTAACGTTTGAAGTTGACGAGGAGCGTACTCTGTGGACCTTACCCGGCGTAGTCGTCGATCCTATGTGTCGTGAGTTCGATTTCTCCCCATTTATAACCCAACTCGTGTAGGTGCTTATCCGCTCTGGTTCCGTATTCCGTACTTACCACGATGCCACTGCCACTGTATCAATCATCCTTCTTCATCACCTGCCCATTATAGGTAAATTGAGTTCGTTCACAGCAAATCCCTTATATTGTTCCCAAAGAACTATAATGGAAGAATACACCTGTGATGTACCCCGAAATCTTGGTTTCTATCAAGTGGTACCCCTTCGTCCCTCAGGTAGACCACTCCTGCCAGACGCAATCAATATCATGAGTTCATTCCGTGCACACCCCACGATGGACATCCGGAACTACACAAGCAGTCAAAAATGCTGTGGACGAGAGCGATGTGTCCGGCTATCGTGTTTTGAGCATCGCAACATCTCAAAAGTTGTCTTCATAAAAAAATCACATGCTTTTTCAGCACTGGTGCGGGAAATTCACCTCAATGATCTTTCTTTCACTGGTTTCAATTAGGTATGACTTTTTCTATAACAGTCGCGATCTGAATCTAAAGCTGTCCGTGGGTATGCCTCTGATACTTACTAGTAGTGTGGGAGTAGTGAAAGTGCGTTGTCGTCATCCCTGTCGTTCTCTTTCGCTTGGTCACGGTTCGGTTCTCGTCCGCGTTGCTCGACCCATGCGGCGTTAAACATCTATTCCTTTCAACCATATACTGCATCCAACATGGCACCCTTCCCTTCTTCCCCTACTTCTTAGTCAACAAACTGAAAGAGAGAGAGCGCGTCTAGATGGGCAAACAACGCAGTTCTAGAGAGCGCTTGTACCGGAGCTTTCTCCTCTGCCCTAGGACGCCTGATTTTCGGATTAGCTTGTTTGTATATATGATACGATATCAAGACAAATACGATGCAAAATTCTACGGCTACTGTTCATCTAGATATGTTGTCAATGTATGAAATGAAAATGACCCGTTCTTCGCAGCTACAATATCTCCAGCGTCCTGATGTCCATCAAGTTATCAACAGATGCCGTGTCCCTGACTTGTGCGATGATATTGTTATCCGAAGCGATTCTCTTATACTCCCCACCACGCTGTTGCGCTAGCAAAAGGGCCCCAAATGGACGAGCAAGGCGAACGAGCAACCTCAACCCTCTGGCGACCAGCTCATCATCTCCAGGCTCATCAGCCCAATCGTCCGCGCTCTGCGACTCGTCTGTAAAGTCGACCAACTCGAGATCATACCGATTCCACGGACAGATGAGCAGGAACGTCTGCCGAGTACGCCTTGCAGGTGAGAATTGAACCAGCTTATCTTCCGTTGTGACCAGCAAGTCTTGTAGCCCGACTGCTTTGACTTCATATGTGAAATATTTGTCTCCATCAGGACTCCGCCTGACTTCTGTAAGAGGAAATGCGATGCAAGGCAATTGCAGTCTGGCGTTTGCAAAACGAGGAACGTTGAGGTTCTCAAGAGTGTCATACAGTTTCGAGGCTGACTCCACAGCCACATTGTTTCGCAGCGTGGAGACCGAATTCTGCATCTCGTCTTCGGATAAAGATGGCAGCGTAGATGACGGAGTCTTGTATGAAGAAATCTCAGCTGGGAGACAACTGTTGAAGTCGGACGATTGTCCCACCCAATCAAGGGCTGTGATGTCCCCCGAATGCGCTATGATCTCCTGTAAGAGACGTCCGAGCGCGTTCTGTCGGTTTTCTCCGTATATTACGGGAAGGTGAACGCCGAAGATCCCAAACAGTGAATACGCTATATCTTCCTGCAACGTAGTGACACGAGTTGACGCCCATCGCAGTTTCTCTCGGGCATCTCTTGTCCCTGGATGGAAGTCGACGAGCGCCTGCGCATTTATGCCAGTTGAACGCTCTAACTCCTTCATTATACTGACAGACTCCTTGTGGTTGCGTGAGCGGTTGTCGAGATATAGGTTCCAATCTGCTTGGTAGAAGAGAACAATTCTAGGAGCGAGGAACTCCTGAACGGTCCATCCTCGCGTATTCCACATGCTGTTTGCGAGCGCACCAGACTCTGACGAAGGAGGAACATCTGATAAGTAGACGATAGTGAGCGCTGAGTAGTGATACCAGATGAACATGGAATTGACTGATTGCTGGAGCTCCACGTTGTTGTTCTGGTCGATGCAGCACGTATCGCTCCACGCCCAGCGATACCCCGCGTCGCGAGCGACTTTGCAGAACTTCTGCAACTTCACGAAGGTTCCTATCGGATCCAAGTCGTATATCTCCCTGCCCTGAATGTCGTACAGTAGCGGCTCCGTCCTTTCCCACCTGTGGGACAACATGACCCAGCTGAAGTATTTCGCCACCGCTTCTTTGATGAGCTCCGTTTGGAGGGGCCCATGCATTACTGATGGAGCAAAAAGCTCCTTGTATTCTGTGCTTTCAATGAATGCGTTGATTTGTGCGTCTCGATTGCATAAACGTGCAGTAGAGATGTTGATTAGACGAAGGGGGACGTTTTCCAGTCGAGCGTGAATGGCCCGTCGAACAGCGGTTTCCAGTGCTTCAGATGCACTGATATATTTCTGACGTAGCTCTGGAGAACGAATTCATGATAATTACGTTGGCGGCGTGAGTGATTTTGGGCTTACTTTGCATCCGTGCTTCAGGAGCATTGTCCAACTTAGAGAGCATTATTTCGAACGCCTCAAATGCATCATTATAGTGATGTGCTCCATGAAGAGCTTCATACTTCAGTTCGTACCCGAGATAAGAAGAAGGGATGAACTCAATGACCTACGAACATCATCACAAATGTTCAAACAACGATGGATTTCGTCCGCACCTTGTTCGCGTCCGAAAGGGCCTCATCATAGAGGTTTTGACCCAACTTCACCGCGCCGTGCTGTAGCGGCTTCTTCCTTTCCCACCTATGGGACAACATGACCCAACTGAAGTACTTCGAAACCGTTTCTTTGATGTGTCCCGTTTGGACGGCCCCATGCATTACTGATGGAGACAAAAGCTTCTTGAACTCTGTGCTCTCAATGAATGCGTTGATCTGTGCATCTCGATTGCATAAACGTCCAGTAGAGGTATTGATTAGACGAAGGAGGGCGTTTTCCAGTTGGGCGTGAATGGCTCGTCGAATAGCATCTTCTACTTCAGATGGACTGACGTATTGCTGGCGTAGCTCTGCAAAAATGCAGGTCATCTTCAAGTCGACGTTTGAGTTGTTTTGGGCTTACGTCGTATCTGTGGGTCGGATTCATTGTCCAACTTGGAGAGCATGATTGTAAAAGCCTCGGATGCGTCATCATAGCGTTGTGCTCCACGAAGCGCGGAATACTTTAATTCGTATCCAAGGTAAGACGAAGGGTAGAGTTCAATGACCTACGAACGTCATCCATAAATGTTACATAAATGACGGATATCGCCTGCACCTTGTTCGCGTCCGAAAGGGCCTCCACATAGAGGTTTTGTCCCAACTTCACCTTACTGCGGTGTGCAAAGTAGGAATCAAATGAGGAATCCGTCCCGAATGCTGTGGATAGTGTGCTCTCGATAGACCAGAACTGCACATTTCCATCATAATCTCCACTCACGAGCAGTTCTCCATTGGGAGAAATTGCGAGACAGTAAACCTGTGCGGTGTGTTTGAGTGGCTGCCCTATCTGCTGGTGTGACTTTGTGTTCCACAGGCGCACAGTTTTATCTTGCGAGGCAGTTGCAATGAAGGAGGGATCAGAAGATATGGCCAGGGAGTAGATTTTGTCAGTATGACCGGTGCATGGTTGACTGATCTGGGTCCCATTCGAAGAGTCCCAAAACTTGATTGTTGTGTCGTCATCTGATGCAGAGATAAATTGCTGGCCGTCGGGCGACCACACAACACTTCGAACAGCATTTTGGCGAGCGTCAATCCTGAGAAGAAGCTCGGCGTTATCGGTGCTCCAAACACGAACGGTACCAAAACCTCCGCCAGATACCAATTTTAGCCCATCTGGGCTGAAGGCAACACTCCACACCGAACCCCCACTCTGGAGTCTTGAGAGAACAGCACCAGTCTCCGCATCCCACATAATCACCGTCTAATTAGATGACCCGCTTGCAAGTCTCTTTCCACCGGGAGAGAAGCATACCGACCGGACACGTTTTGTATGCCCCCACAGCCGTTGGAATACCATCTGCTTGCTGTTGACGTCCCAGATGATGATGGCTTTATCTCCTCCAGCACTCGCAATTCGCCTGTCGTCTGGCGATACGGCGACTGAATCCACATAATCACTGTGTCCCTCGAATGGCCCTCCCACCAATGCTCGTTTCTCCACGTCCCAGATTCGCAGGATTTTATCCTCTGAAGCAGTGACGATCCGTCGACCGTCTTTGAAGAATGTGACTGCCCACAATTTCTTCGTGTGCATTTGCATCGTCTGTGTCTGCGCCAGTTGTGTTGTCTTTGCCGGCTGCGCCGGCGTCGCGCGCCTTCTTACAGTAAGATACACTTTTTTTGCTACATCGAGCAATCCCGACATGTCCGAGTCGCTAGACAGGAGGATGTGATAGGCTAGAGCACAAGTGAACTCAGCGAGTGGAACAAACGCTATAATATTGAGTAGTACCTAGAGCACGAGTGAACTAGGTGACATGAGTACAAATAGGTACAAGACAGTAGGAGTAACATATACCTCAGCGAGTGGAACAAACTCTGAGGTAAAACAAACGACTACGCGCGGCTACTAATATGATACAGAGTGGTTATGTAAGGTGGCTGAGCGTCAAAGGTGAATCACTGTATAGTTTCAAGAAGCAAGAGAAGCAAGAGAGACGACGAACAAGGTAAGGAGAAAGCTATATGCGCCAACGGGATGGACGGTCAATAATGTTTGAAGTTGACGAGGGGGGGTGCTCTGTGGACCTCACCGGCGTAGTCGCACTATTAGTAGATCCTATGTATCGTGAGTTGGATTCTGTTGGATTTCTGACCATTTATAACCCAACTCATGTAGGCACATATCCCGCTCTGGTTCCGTACCACTGTCACTGTGTGTATCAATTATCAGGTACTGCCTCTTCATCAATTGCTCATTATGGATTAATTCTTTGAGTTTGTTGGTTTGTTTTTTTGGCAAAGTGCCTCGCTCGATGCGGTTCGACTGAGACTATGCCAAACACTGTGGGGTCATTCAACGATGGTCTTTCGACGGGTCCAAAATCTGATGCGGTCTTGTCCACAGCATTTTTGACTTCCTGTGTAGGCCCGTCCTGCACAGGAAGTCCAAAATGCTGTGGACGAGACCGATACGTCCGGCTATCGTGTTTTGAGCATCGCAACCTCTCAGAAGCTGTCTTCATAAACACAATCGCATACTTTCCCAGCACTGGTGCGAGAAATTCGCCTCGATAATCTTGCTTTAACTGGTTCCAATTGGGTATAACCTTTTTAAATATAATAGTCGTGATTTGAATGCTAAAGCTGTCGCTTACTATTGCTTGTTGTGCTACGGCTAAGGTAGAGTCTGCGAAATCGCAAACTGAAGCTGCTGTTGTGACGTGCGTCAAAATTTCGCAGACTCGACCAGTGATATGACAGGCTAAAATAAAGTATTAAGAACGATGCATTTAATAAAGCTAAATGCGAGTTACATCGACACGAATTTCTTCAGTTGGGGGTGGGGTTTTGGCTGTGGTCAGTTTCGGCTTTTGCCGGGCAGTGCAGACAAAGATATCCGCCGGGTCGACGAGAAGATGAGTGAGGAATCCGTCTAGAGCAAGCGAAAGACGAGATCAAATGCGCACAAGCAAAGGCGCGGAAAGAGAGATATTCGTCTGAAGCAAGCGAAAGACGAGATCGAATGCGCGCGAGAAAAAGGGCGCGAAAAGAATCGACCTGGGGAAAAGACACAGCCAGAAACCCTCGAGTGTGAAGCAGAGGTATTTGGGAAGTTTTCTGAAACACAACACAACCCAAAAACACTGCTAAGACACCTAAGGGAAGTGATGGGCGGGTAAGAGATCTAGGCGAGCTAACGCAAGATGAAAACGAGATGAAAGACGCGTGTGGCTGCCACTGTGGCAAAACGGCGTCTTACGATACGCGTTCGCTCGCTTAGTAAGCACTTGTTTGAGCAAAACGTTCGCAGGCTCACGTAGAGCTCAAACGGCACCGTGGGTACTTATGCCTCTGATACCAGACTTGAATGTCAGTGCTAGTTACGTTACTCTGACATGGATGGTTTAGCATGGCACGGTTGTTCTAATACAAGGCCGCGGGGAGACTTCGTCATTGAGCGCTTAGGCTTAGGAGCCTCTTTCAAAGGTCTTACGCAACAACTGTACACTTCTTATTACACTGACTAGATTACATTGATTCTCTTGACCTCGATGCGTCTGAAGCATGCGAGCCATTTCTCACCAGCATTGCGTTCTACCTTTTTTCCCTTCTTCCGTAGAACCATAAACTGCATCCAAGATGGGACCCTTTCCCTCTTTCCTCAGTTCTTGCTCCTCGACAAACTGAAAGAGAGGATGAGCGTCTAGATGAGTACGCATCCACTGTGCAAGATCCTCGACATCTGTGATGGTGTAGACGATTCCACCTGGTGCGAGGACATATGCATATTCTGCAAGAAGGGTGGGTGATATGATGCGTGCCTTGTGTTTGCGTGTTTTGAAGTGTGGATCGGGGAATAGGAAGAAGAGGGCAGTGAGGGAAGCTTTCTGAAAGAAGTTTGGGAGGAATTTCATTGCGTTTGCGCGGATGACTGATACATTTTGATAATTGTCTGTGGTCGCTCGAAGTGCGGTGATACGATCATAAACATACTGTGTTACTTGAACACGAATTTCAAGACCTGCGGATATAAGAAAGGGATTAAGACAATAATAGATTGACTGACCGATGATGAGAGTATCAGGGAATTGAGGTGCGAGTGTAATCAAAAGACCACCAAAACCACATCCAATGTCTGCAAACGATGGTCTCTGGTTTACAAAGGCTGGATAGTGAGACGACCAATCTATTGAATCGGGTGATGATGGATATACGAGTGAATGATCAGAGAATGGATTTGCATGAGCTCGTTGTCTATAGTGTTTTTTCTATTCAAAGACTCAGTGTTTTATTTAGTCGGTCTGAGTGAACTGACCTGTGGGAGTAGTGAAGGAGCGTTGCTCGTCGTCGCCGCCGCCGCCGTAGTCGTAGTCGTCGTTCTCTTTCGCTTCGGCATGCTGTCTCGGTCACGGTTCGGTTCTCACCCGCGTCGACCCATTTTTCCCGTGGTCCGATGTTTTCCGATATTCTGCGTCTTAAATTTCAATTTCAACCTCGGCTTTCAATTTCTCTCCATCCCTCCCTCTTCAGAGTCTTCACCATGGTCGCTGCTCTCCGTAACGTCTTTAATGTCGTATGTACAACTTCACCTCTGTCAACTTCCTACTAACTCTTATTCCTAGTCCCGCTCTCCACTGCTTGCACGCTCCTCAATTCGATTCTCTTCAACAGCTTCAAGACAGGTCACTTTAAAAGAACGTCTTGCTGAGCTCATCCCCACAGAAATAGAAAAGGTGCGCGTGATATCTCATTTTTGGTCATCAGCTTCTTTTCCTTTTCCTTCCTCAGGTAAAAGCAATTCGCGCAGAGCATGGGAAAAAGGCATTCGGTCCTGTAACAGTCGACCAGCTCTATGGCGGCATGCGTGGTCTCCCAGCACTCATCTGGGATGGCTCCGTACTCGACCCAGGTCCGTCATCTTTTCCTTCTCATTCTTCCCATCTCACGCCTTTCCAGAGGATGGTATCCGTTTCCGTGGAAAGTCCATCGACGAGTGCAAGAGCCTTCTACCCGCAGCGCCGGGTGGCTCGGAACCTCTCCCAGAAGGTATCTTCTGGCTTCTCCTCACCGGCGAAATTCCATCCAAGGAACAAGTCGCAGAGCTTAGCCGCGACTGGGCTGCTCGTGCTGAGATTCCCGATTTCGTAAAGGAGATCATTGATCGCTGCCCTCCCACCCTTCACCCCATGAGCCAGTTCTCCATGGCAGTCACCGCGCTCAACCATGACTCTGCCTTTGCCAAGGCATACCAAGACGGTGTCTCCAAGAAGGAATACTGGGGTTACACATTTGAGGACTCCATGGATCTGTCAGTATTCATCATCTATTCAGCTAACTAATGCTCATATCTCCCTTAGCATTGCCAAGCTCCCCAACATTGCAGGTCGCATATACCGCAACATGTTCAGTGACGGAAAGCTACCTGCCATTGATAACAGCAAGGACTACTCTGCCAACCTCGCAACCCTCCTTGGCTTTGGTGACAATGAGGCCTTTGTCGAGCTCCTCCGTCTCTACATTACCATCCACACGTACGTCTTTTTCATCTATACCACACAAAGCATACTTACACCACTCAAGCGACCACGAAGGTGGTAACGTCTCTGCCCACACAGGCAAACTCGTCGGCTCAGCCCTCTCCGACCCCTTCCTCGCATTCGGCGCCTCCCTAAACGGTCTCGCCGGCCCCCTTCATGGCCTTGCCAACCAAGAAGTCCTCCTGTGGCTGCGCAAGATGCAATCCCAAATCGGCGAAAACGCTACAGACGACGCCGTCAAATCCTACGTTTGGTCCACACTCAAAGGCGGCCAAGTCGTCCCCGGGTACGGACATGCCGTCCTCCGCAAGACGGACCCCCGCTACACCGCCCAGCGTGAATTCGCACTCAAGAATCTCCCTAATGACCCCCTCTTCAAACTCGTGGGTCAGATTTACGATATTGTCCCTGGTATTTTGTTGGAGGCGGGTAAAGCCAAGAACCCGTGGCCGAATGTGGACGCCCATTCCGGTGTGCTGTTGACGCATTATGGACTGGATCAGATGCAGTTCTATACCGTGCTGTTTGGTGTTTCCCGTGCATTCGGGGTGGCTGCTCAGTTGATCTGGGATCGTGCGCTTGGTGCTCGTAAGTCCGATTCATCTAATTTGCATTGATGGGAAACTGAATGTATGCTATGCTAGCTTTGGAACGTCCGAAATCGTACTCGAGTGAGGCTATCCAGAAAATGTTCAAGGACAGGCCTTGATAGATCCTCGTTTTGGCTGTCGTTGTATTTCGCATATCTTTATGGCTACATGACTTAGACTACCTTAAATCCATGAAAGCTATTGTTCTAGGGAATGTATTGGTGATGAGCTTAGACGTATACTTTGCCTGTTCCTACCGTGAGAACTGAGCCAGCCATCATCATACATGAGGCCTCACTCTTTGCATTAGGCACTGATCCTCAGGCAGGGCGGTAACCGGGTAGCGTCAACATCCTTTATAATATTCCGGGTTCTGACGTCTGACCACTTCATCCTGTATTTTCCACCATTACAGCAGCAAAAGTCAATCAACATTCATGATATGCAGCCCTGATCTGACCGCGTTCGAGCACTGCATAGGGAGAAAGACGTTTCCGCTAGTTTCGAACGGCTTCTGTATTACAAGAATATCATCATCCACCGCTCCATTTGTGATCAAGGCGGAGGTGCGCTAGGTGTATCACTTCATCTTTGGACGAACTTATCTACGCCAGTGATGTACATAAAGGTAGATTTCCCACTGCCACTACGAAACACAGCCTGTCATGTCGTGATCTGCCGTCGCGCATCTCTTACCTACCTGGAGTCAAACCAAAGTCCTCCCAGTGAACCTCGCTGCAACTTAACATTATGATTCCTTCAGGTGAGTATCATGCCTCTACGATGTTTTTTTGTCATTTTTATCACGTATTCAAGTCATCATCAGGTAACCACGAGGGGCTTAAAGCACAACCCAAGACTCTCCGTCAGGTCTCAAATCATGGTTTGGCCCTTATTGGAATTATCGGAGGAGCCGCTCTCGTAGTTTGGGTTTTTTGGCTATCGGTCATCCGCATATGCAAACTCAAAACAAACATTGCATCCGATAGGACCTCTGAATTCGCCCCTCTCCTAAATCCAGATCAACCACCAACTGATCTCCAGGTGAGCATGCCCACTTACCCAGCACAACGTGATTGAAGAGGGTGAACAGAGATATCACATCGCCCCGTCAGACAACAACACCTCACTATGTTCCATCTGTGCAAATCTAGATTTTCACCAGATCTTCCTCGACGGTACCCCACTAAAGGAAGAGATTCCGCTTGGGTTACTCTCCTCCATCTTAGAGAAATCCTACCAATGCAATTTCTGCCGCCTCATATCCTTTCATGTACGTCGAACATGGAAATTGGACGAATTTCCTCACGTCGATCTCTCGGAGATTGAATTTGGGATGTACTCGAAAAATTGTGGCTGTCTTCGGGAGCCCTTTTATCAGCCGACATTTCGTTGTTACCGCCTCCACATTGTCAGGACGAAGGATCCAGGGGGCCTTTGGAAGAGACATCTAGCTTTAGGGGAAGAAAGTCCGCTCATCATCCACCTCTTGCAAGAAGATGCTTTCAAATTTGGGAGACCAGCCGACCTTCATGGCCGCAGGGTGAAGAACACCGTGGATATTGGTCTGGTGCAGAAGTGGATTAGCCTGTGCCAGGAGAACCATGGAGATAAATGTGGCAACGTTTGGAAAATGGACAGGAAGCTGCCGGGGTTTGTGAGAGTGGTGGACGTAGCATCGATGGCCGTGGTTCCTGCGCCTTCTGGCTGTCGTTATCTCACGCTCAGTTATGTATGGGGAAGTATCGGCGCAGGTTACTGGACGACGAAAGATAATATAGCGGAGCGCTCCATACCTGGCGGATTGAACATGTCGACCCTTCCCGAAACCATCACAGATTCGATCCTATTCGTTCGACAGCTCGGCGAACGTTATTTATGGATCGACGCTCTATGCATTATTCAAGATGATTTGCTTGACAAGTCCATTCAGCTACACGCTATGGATTTGGTCTACGGCCTGTCTCATCTCACGATAGTCGCTGCTGGCGGTACGACGGCTCAAGACCCTCTCCCAGGATGCCGTCCACGGACTAGAACATTGCAACAGCACATCGAGGTCGTTCAAGGACTGCATCTCTACGTGGCTCCTCCAAGACTTAGGGAAGCTCTCGCTCAATCCACGTGGAGTACGCGTTGTTGGACCTACCAAGAGAGCGCGCTCTCCTGCAGAAGAATATACTTCACCGGGCCGCAAGTCTACTTTGAGTGCAAATGCGACATTTTCTGCGAAGACATCGTCGCCGAAAGCAAGTGTCTCCCACTCTCCCACAGCTTCCTCCGGTCATTTGGAGAGTATTTCCCATATTCTTACGCAGTTCCGAGTTACACGGGAGCCGTTGATAGGTATACACGACGCCATCTCACCGTGGAATCAGATATCGTTGATGCTTTCACTGGAGTGACGAATGCTTTAGCGATGGCATTTGAGCTTGGTGACCCCGACAGAGTCTTTCGATATGGAATGATGTTGCCAAACATACATCTCACGCTTCTCTGGCAACATAATCCACAAACACCTCGCACTCGTCGTTTACTCCCTGTCGGAGGCAGCTCGCCTTGGCCTTCTTGGGCATGGGCTGCGTGGCGTGGCGGTGTTCTCTACAGGGGGGCGGATGTGTATCTGAGGACTCAGATGGGCGATTTGAGTAGTGAGCCATCGGTGGAGGAAACACTTGTTGAACCTTGGTACATCGTGAACCACGGCGGCAACACAATGCGGCTTGATGTCCACCATGTTTCCTGGGTCGTTTTGAGGGCAAGGGAAGTGAAGCATGCATATTCTGCTCCGCAAGGGATCTTAGACCCAACGGAGCTGACACTAGACATTCATCGACCGCTAGAACCAGGCACCCTCGTTTTTCGCACGACTTGCAGCCACTTTGGAATTACACGGCGAGGTGGCGAAGAACCAAGTGGATATGCTCACGGTCTCTTCAATATTCTCTCAGCCGCTTCTTTTCCTCCTGTTTGGGTTGGCACTGCCGTCCTGCCATTGGAACTTGCTCTGCCATCTTCTCTCGACTTTATCGTCCTTTCCCGTACCAGTTCGCGCAGCGTATACGACGAAGAGACTCTTAGGGGTTACGATGGATGCTCGTTGCATGTGATGGCGGTTAGTCAGGATGAGGGCTTGATGGAACGTGTCGGGTTGGGCGTCATTCATGAAGCCGCCTGGATTGCATCAAGGCCGGAGAAGAGGGTAGTGTTTCTCCGGTGATGGCTAGTAATAGTGTACCTCTGTTATTTATGCTTGTAGTTGTGCTGCACCAAGTTATGCGTCCATACAAGTGAATTCGATGAGCGTAGGACTCCCGAATATTTGAAAGGATAAACTTGTTGGCCCCGGATCAACATCTGGGCGGCACTAATATAGAAGGAATGACTGTTTTCGTTTTCCTCTTTTGGTCTGACTAGGGGAGACTAGGGCGGCCACCGTGACGTTATACCGAAGAGTTCCCTTTTGTGATAGCCTCACCCGCACACCATTCTTAATCGCTAACCACCATTACCCAAGCTAGCACATTTCCTACTTGACACAATTATTACTACTACATGGCACTAGGCAGAATCGTGCATTATGCTGTAGACGCAGTGCTAGTTTCAACTGTCGTCGCTGGCATCCGGCGGTCGAGTGGATTCGCGTGAGTCTCTCAAGCCTCATGTCCCACATCCGACATTAATGCGAATGTCATCGGTTTCGCCGGCTCGTGCACTCTTCAGCGTTGACACCACTCTAATATCAGACCCAACCATGCGCTCATTTGCTGACCGTTTCCTCGGCGTCGGCGAAACCATATTCGACATGGCCGCAGCTACGTCTGTTAATAGTGATTATTTCAGGAAGGACTCGAGGAGATAGTAGATGATGTCTTGGGTACGAGTGAGAAGGTGGACATGAAGGTCTGACAGTCATACACATACTAGAGATGAACCTCTCATGTCTCAGCAGAATCAAATGGTCAACGGACGTCAGCGTCTCGTTGGTCAGAGTGAGAAATAATGTCAGTGCTACTCACGGAGCATCCAAACACATGTACCGAAGGACTTCGAGATAGTGCCCATGAATTTTAAGATATTAGTATGTCGTAATCCCTTTCAAATGTCCGGGAACATGGAGTGGATTTCGTGGCGGACGTTTCTGGTCCCGAGTTGACGGAGGCTGCATGCAGCACTCCCAGACGGATTCTTGATTGGATCGAATCAAAGTCGTCTCTGAAATCCGTGCTCGTAAGTATGTATCTTACAGTCACGGTGAGAAAGTGCTTTTGGAATGAACTCGCGCAAAACGCGCGCATACTTCCAGCACTTCTAATCAACGCACTCATGGGCAGTGAGACTTATCATGATATAGAGCCCTCACTTCAAGTGATTCCAGCCCAACGAAGCACATTCATTATATCACATTCAGTACTCTACATCCTCCTGCTTCTCATCCTCCTCCACTAACTATGTACCTGCGGTCCATCACTTACGAATATCTTGATAAATCAAAAAGTGTTCCCAGCGAAAAAAAGAGCGTACGAATGTGAACTAATGTGAACTCATCTACTTTGTTGGTAAGGAGCGGCATGTTGGTATCCGGAATACTGGGGCACGGATTGATGGTTTGTACCATGCATTTGAGAGAACGGAACTGAGGGACTTGAGGAGGAGGTTCCAGGATAGTAGGGCTGTTGTTGGGAGGTGTATGGAGAAGGCGGAACAACCGCGTTCATGCTGTAAGACGCATCGCTCCGAGAATAGCTGGAGGGTTGCCACCGGTGCTGAGGCTGCACCTGGATATGGGTGGATGGATGGGCCTTGAAATCAGTTAGAGATATGGTTTTTGGAACTCAATAAATTCAAGTCACCTGGAAGGGCCCGGGGTATTGGCTTACTCCAGTGACTGGAGATGTAGACTGCGGATAGCGAGTCTGCTGGGTTATGGGAACTGGCTCTTGAATGGAGTAAGATGGACGTGACGTCGAAAATCCTCCTTGCTGGGGTTGATAGTGAGCAAAGGTGACGCCAGAAGTACGGGGAGCTTGAGCATAAGACTGAGAAGGCATGCCAGATGACCTTATGTCAGACTGGTGTTCGTAGCTGTATCTCCCACTCGTCGCGCCGCCTGCGTAGTAGCCTCCATTAGGATAGCGGTCAGGGGAGTAACTCTGCTGGCTGCTATAGTAGGGCTGTGTTCCAACTGAACCATACACTGCTTTCAGATCGGTTGGTGTTGGCAATTGGCTACTGCTAAATGAAGAAGCCCTGGATCCCGACACGCGACACCTTCTGCAGACGAAGTCCTCGGCATCCCAGTTACGTTTTGGGCGGCCTGCAGTGACGTCTCGTTGGTCATGACACCCAATATGCTGCCACTTCAAACATCGACCACAGCACATGATGGGAACGCCGTCATCCTAAAATTATCACAAGATGTAAAGCGGCAAGAATACGGGGTTAAAAAGAGACAAACCCGGTTGACCCCTTGTCTACCGCAGACCTCGCAATCCAGTTCCCAGTCTTCGGCTGGTGTCCGTGATCCACTACTAACAGCGCCTGATCCGTTGACGGGAACAGGAACAGATAATGTTGGAAATTTGCCCATCTGACCAGGCGGTATGGAAGATGAGGAAGGTTCTTGACTCACGACATCGATAGGCGTGTTGGCGCTAGCGAGGCGTTTAGAATACACAAGATATGGCAAAATATTCATACCTAGCATCAGCCTCAGACCCCCCAACTTGCTTGGCTTCTCGCTCCTTCCTGCGTTGTTCTCTAGCATTCTCCCTCTTAATCCTGTCCGCTTCCTCTTTCTGTCGACGCGCTTCAGCCCTTCGAGCTCGGCTCATCTTATCATCTTCCTCTGCGCGCTTCTTAGCAGCAAGTAATTCTTGCTCCTTCTCACTTTCCTTGATAGCAATACGAGATGAGCGCTTGCGATGTACGACCGCTTCTTCTTTGCGCTTCTTCTTCTCCACCTCCTAAAATTACATTAGTATCAATGCTTCCTAAGATTAAATGAGGTGGGATACATGCCCTCAGCTCAGCGGTTATTGCCGGGACGATACTTTGCGTCAATACCTTATACAGCGACTTCTCAGCATAGTGAGTGGCTTTCTCAAATTGCTCGGGGAAGTTCTCCCACTCTTCAAGAGTGATACAGATCTGTTCACGATGAAGAAGGGGAATATGAAACGATTTAACTAATCGCTCATAAATAACTCACCGTCTCCCATTCAATAAAACCTTCAGGAAGAGATGGAAGCTCGTCGTCTTCCTCATAATCAATCTTGCCATTTGGTTTATCAGGAACCGGCACGGAGTCCGCTTCGGATTCTTCATCTTTAACGTTTGGTTCTTCATCCTCTTCTGCATCGGCTTCTTCTTGGGTGTCCCCCTCATCTGTGTCATCGTCCTCGCTAAGCTCTGTGAGATCGCTGACCGAGTCTTCATCGCTCTCAAGCCCCGTTTTCAGCCTCGTCTTAGCCTTGGGCGGTGTTTTCTCCTCTCCCTCCGTTCCATCATGCGCACTAGGAGAAAGCCATTCGTCTGGTACCCTCCTGCCACTCATCGTCTGCCAGGTTACCACGCAGCCGCGCACTCACACGGATCCCAGAAGGTCGGCGTGGAGTCAGAGGCCTGGCATTAGTAGATTTGCTCCGAGCCATCTGGCGCTGGAATTCAGCGAGGTCCTTCGCTTGAGCATCGAGCTTCTGATTTGCACGTGATTTGGCAGCGCGGGTACCGCGCGAACCGGACGGGCTGGAGTTCTGGGCCTGCGTTTGATTGCGCCGACGGGATGCTCTGGCAGGTGTTGTGGGTGGAGGTGTGGGCTCTGGCTCTGGGTCAACTCGCTGGCGTTTGTTGAAAGACTTCTTGCCACTAGATTTCGACGCGTTGGGGTTTGTGAACCGCTTGCGTTTGAGTGTCTGACGTGGAGGTTCACGTTGAATCCACAAACGGTCGGCTAAAGCTAGGTCAAGGCTGGGTAATGAGATGAAAAATAGCACACACCGCCTATGAGCCAGTATGCATTACTCTTGGCATCATACCCTATCGGCTCTATGTGCTATGTAAGGACTGGTCAGTAAAGTGGAAGATGAAGCAGGCATGGTATTACCCATTCGGCATTCTCGTCGTCGTCTTTCATCTGGGTACGTAGACGATTAGGGTTATGAAATTGCCATTCCATAAGAGTGTGAAGGGAATCCAGTTTCTTAACTGTAGGAAGGTCGAGCCAATCAATCTGCTGCTGTAGCTGCTCGGAATCTTGTAAAGCCTCTGAGGAAGACCCGGTGACACCATCCTTCGATTCATCGATCTTCGTTTCCTCCGACTTGACCTCGACTGCATCTGCTGAATCGTCTGGGACAGCATCACCGTCAGCAGACGCTCCGTCTTCGTGCACCGTGCTTTTCTTTTCTTCCTCTAGCACCAACTGTTCTCCAATTTCGGATGGGTGTGGGGGAGCTGTGGATGCGCGCGAGGACTCTGCGACATTGATGTATATCTGCTGAATTGGTCCTATGGGATTTGCATCTGGGTCACGTCTCATATATTGTTTTCGCAGGGCAGTTTGCCAGTTATCAACGCTGATAATCGACATTTGTCAGATGATAGGAGTTGGACCACAGCATACGATGAAGGGAAGCTTACGATATTTTTCTGTCCTGCGTTAACGTGACGAGCAATCTTGTCATGATGCGAGACAAAACGCGGTTGGTAGAGTAGGCAAGGTCATTTTCTATGTCCTGTGATAATTTGAAAGATAAGATGGTGCTCCAGAGGCAGGCAGAATCGGTACTCACGATCAACGTCACGTCACTCATGGCAAAGAGAGTATTAAATGTGAAGAAGAACTGGCTGAAGGCAGCCCATTTCCAGTGTCGCCTGAGCTGAAGGATATTGGGATCTGCATCGGAGGCAGGAAGTTGAAAAGAGACTGAAGGTGCTTGTGGAGTGACAGAGGATGTAAGGCGAGTAGAAGTGCGGCGAGGCATGCGCGCAGCTGAGTTAGGGCTTTATAAAAAGGTCGGAGATCCTTCGGCAGTTCAGGTGATGTTCAAATGCACAACCTGTCCAGCGATTACTAGAAAGACGCTCAAAACCAAGTTTAGGCTGAAATTAGTTGTTGGTGATTACCGTCGCCGTTACTGACGATGAGCACGACGTTTAGCAGAACGTTAACGAAGCAGCTTGAAGAGTCCAGTTGGGACGAATAATTGTGTTCTCAAATCAACAAATCGAAACCCCCCTGGGAATTTTACTCAAACCTTGTCAGAAAATGATAATATTTGGGTACAGATTTATAGGAAAAAATAATAGCTAAGGCATCTGCTGCTTTGCTTTTTTCTTCAATCTCGCCTTTGTAGTCTTGGACAGTCGTCGTGTCTGTGGTGTCTGGTATCTGCAAGCTCGTCAGGTCGGACAATAATCTGTGCATAAACGTGACTCACGTCACGTCTTTCTTCTCATGCATTCCTGGAAGAGCCTTCCTGCACAGCGTGACTTTCATATAAGGCGCAAGTGTGAGCTTGGGGCTGTCCCTCTGTCAGTGCGAGCGTCATTTTCCATACGTGAAACACGCACTATTTTTTACCTTCCAAAGCTCTTGCTATGGTGCTTGCTCGTTCTTCTCCTTCTGCAGCGATCTCGCCACGTTGCTCCCATTGTAGTTCATTGTACTGATGCAGCCCCGTCAGCTGTCCTGCAGAAACATCCCAGGTTTTCAGGTATTCGCGCTTCAGGATCTCCACGACTGAAATCAACCGAGGGATGGTAGATTGTGCTACATTGGCTGGGGAAGTGTGCAGGGTCAATGGCTTGTCAGGATTTTCCTGAACCCATATTCTGTCAGACGAACGGTCAACGGAAGAGCCACAGAACCAACCTGGAAAAAGTCTAATCCGTGCTTGACCCAGTGTCCGATTTTGCCCTGCCTTGTTATTCGTATCGAGTCCGATAAGTGGGACCGCAGGTTGCGAATCAGTCGACGCCGTCTCCTCGCTGTTCATGACAACTGGAAGCGTGGGAACATTACGTTCAGTAGATCCAAATTCTCCTACGAAATACTACGGTAAGCCTCATAAGGGTACCTTGTCCATCTGATTACAAGTTGTAGCTTTATCCACTGCATGTGCCAAGCTGCTCGTTGGGCACTGAATGGAATACGCGTGACAATCCTGCTTGCCGTTGTGATACTCTCGTGGTGTAGCCGCCTTAGGGCTGCTCAATTCTAAAATGTCGTTGTCAATGTCGACTTGACCTTACGGCCACTCGTAAATTACTTACGCGGACCCTAAACCTTTCCTGATTTGGCCACCTCCGTGTCGGTTAAACCTTCGCATGGGAGACGTTCTACACCTTGTCGCAGAGTATCCTCGTCCTAATCCTAGTCGACATCGACAACGACATTTTAGAATTGAGCAGCCCTGTACCTTCGGAAACGCGCCGTGGTTCTAGCGCCGTACCTGCAGGATCGCCCAATCTTAGAGCCTTTTATGTGGTACACCCTGCCGTCTTGACACCACGTAAGTGTCTGCGGCACTCCTTCCATTTCGGGGTCAAGCTAACACTAGCTGCGTCGTTTCGCTCCTGATTATAGGGAACCTCAGCTTCTCTTGCCCCCATCTTTTGGAGTTGCAAAGCATGTTTCGGTCGAAAACCCTATTGGGTTTTGCCCAAACAATATACCATAGCGCCTTTGTTAGATACCTGACCTTAGTCACTCACTTGTCATCCCACACATTACCGAAATTGATTGTCAATTGATACCTGCGAGATCAAAGCATAGACCTAACACAGTGAAGAAATCATGCAATCCGGGATGTACCATTCACACGGATACCTGAAGAGTAAATACCAAACAACAACATAGCGATTTGCCCTCCTTTCATAGCTTTGACAGTCAATTTTGCTCGCAGGTTCAAACGGTAGCGCACTTACTATCGGTAGATCAACTTCGACATCTCAATCACCACTCATACATCATGTATCCCTCTGCATATCTAGTGTGTATCCAACAACAACGGCTTCATCGATAACGAGAGACAAAACGCAAGAACACAGCATGACGTGATGGACAACATGCCGGCCGCTATTCGTGCTTACACCGTGCAGGCCCTGGTGGTTCTGAATTATCAAATGTCCTGTAATATGTCTCGTCCCTGCAGGTCTGAGCGCTACCTGTCCACACGACGTAGCGAGAAATAATGATGGACATGGAATATTCTTACTCAGTGTGTGACCATACACATGGATTTCTAGTCCAACCTGCACATGAGACCAAACCCATCGTATCGGCCGTTAATGCTAGGACAGTGTTACTTCTTAGCGGGGAAGCCTGGACCGAAAGCATACAAGAAATCATCCTAATCGATACCGAAATGGGACATCATCCAATCATTGATAATTTCATTCGCCGTGTCGTGTACGAATCAAAATCTTGTTGATGTATCGGCATTGGCCCAAATAAAATAAAATAAACCCACTCGCTCCGCACTGTCACAAGTCGGCAACGCCGACCCCTAGTATATGATGGGCAGTTGATGAAAATGGGCAGTACTTGATGACACTGGCAGTGGCAGCGTGGTAAGTACCCCTGAGGAGTCACGGCATAAGCGCCCACATGAGTTGGGTTATAAACGGCAGAGATTCAACTCTACCCACTACACATAAGATCGACGACTACGGTAACCACAGAGTACCCTCCCCGTTAACTTAAAACGCTAATAACAGTTCATCTTCCTATCTAGCAATATGTCAGGATGGCGCGATATAGCAAAAAACGCATATCTTACTGTGACAGGGCGCAGGACACCAGCGCAGACAACCCAGCCAGTGCAGGCAACCCAGCCAGTGCAGGCAACCCAGCCAGTGCAGACAACCCAGCCAGTGCAGGCAACCCAGCCAGTGCAGACAACCCAGCCAGTGCAGACAACCCAGCCAGTGCAGACAACCCAGCCGACGCTAACAATCCAACCGGCACCGACACAAACGATGAGAGTGCACACGAAGCCAGTGTGGGCAGTCGCATTGTTCAAAGACGGCCGACGGATCGTCACTGCTTCAGGGGACAAAACCCTGCGAATCTGGGACGTGGAGGAAAGAACGTCGATGGGAGGGCCATTCGAGGGACATAGAAGCAGTGTGCTTTCAGTCGCTGTATCACCAGACGATGGGCGAATTGCGAGTGGTGGGAGAGATAGGGCCATCATCATCTGGGACGTCGATAACAAGCAGATGCTGTTCAAACCACTGGTGAAGCATACAGACTGGGTTCTGTCGGTTTGTTTCTCCTCCGATGGAAAGAGACTCGCAAGCGGGTCATATGATGAAACAGTTATTATATGGGATGCGGAGACTGGGGCTGTCCTCTCAACACTCAAGGTTGGGAGTGTAGTGTCGAGTGTCGCCTTCAGCCCGGATGGGCTAAAATTAGCATCCAGATCATCGCGTAGCATCCGGGTTTGGAGCACCGATAATGCCGAGCTTCTTCTCAGCATCAGCGCCCTCCTAAATCATAATGTGTCTAGTGTTGTGTGGTCGCCCGACGGCCAGCAACTTGTCTCTGCGTCACACGACAAAACAATCGAGTTTTGGAACTCGTCGAATGGTGCACAGATCGGTCAACCTTGCATTGGTCACACTAACTTCATTTGGTCACTTGCCATTTCTTCTGATGGCTCCTTCATTGCAACCACCTCGGACGACAATACTGTGCGCTTGTGGAGTACAAAGTCACACCAGCAGATAGGTCAGGTCCGACACACCGCGTCGGTTTTCTGCGCTACAATTTCTCTCAGCGGGGAACTGCTAGTGAGTGGCGACAATGATGGGAATCTTAAGCTCTGGTCCGTCGAGAGCACACTTTCCGCAGCGTTCCGGATAGATTCCTGGGATGATTCCTACTTTGCGCACCGCAGTAAAGTGAAATTGGGCCAAACGCTCTATGAGGAGGCCCTTTCGGACGCGGACAAGGTGCGGACGATATCTGTCTTTGTTTCATCATTGTCATGATGTTTGTAGGTCATTGAGCTCAGCCCTTCGTCTTATCTCGGGTACAAATTGAAGCATGCAGCGCTTCGTGGAGCACAGCGCTATGATGATGCATTCGAGGCTTTCACAATTATGCTCTCCAGGATGGATAATGCACCTGACCCACAGATACGACGTAAGTCCCAAATAACTCGAAGCGCCGACTTGAAGATGATTTATATTGTTTGCAGAGTTACGCCAGCGATACGTCAGTCCATCTGAAGTAGAAGATGCTTTTCAACGAGCCATTCACTCCCAACTGGAAAACGCTCCCCTTCGTCTCATCAACACCTCTACTGGATGTCTGTGCAATCGAGATGCGCAGATCAACGCATTCACAGAGAGTACAGAGTACAAAAAGCTTTTCCCTTCATTAGTGACGCATTCGCACCTCCAAATAGAGCTCATCAAAGAAGTGGTCACCAAGTGCTTCAGTTGGGTCATGCTATCCCATAGGTGGGGAACCATGGAGCCAGGGCTGCATGACATTCAGGACAAAGACATATACGACTTGGACCCGGTCGGAACCATGGCGAAGTTACAAAAGTTCTGCAAAGTCGCTCGCAAAGCGGGGTATCACTGGGCGTGGGTCGATACATGCTGCATCGATCAGAATAACAACGTCGAGCTCCAAGAATCAGTCAATTCCATGTTCATCTGGTATCACCACTCAGCGCTCACTATCGTCTACCTATCAGACGTCCCGCCTTCGTCCAAGTCGGGCGCGCTCGCAAACAGCATTTGGAACACCCGAGGATGGACTGTTCAGGAGTTCCTCGCTCCTAAAATTATTCTCTTCTACCAAGCAGATTGGACTCTATATCTCGACAGACGCTCACGCAACCACAAAGAGTCTGTCAGTATCATGGGGGAGTTGGAACATTCAACCGGCATAAATGCGCGGGCGCTTGTTGACTTCCATCCAGGGACAGAAGATGCCCGAGAGAAACTCCGATGGGCGTCAAACCGTGATACCACTAGGGAGGAAGATATCGCGTATTCGCTGTTTGGGATCTTCGGCGTCCACCTTCCGGTAATATACGGAGAAAAAAGACAGAACGCGCTCGGACGACTCTTACAGGAGATCATAGCCCATTCGGGCGACATCACATCCCTTGATTGGGTCGGACAATCTTCCAACTTCAACAGTTGTCTCCCAGCCGACATTTCCTCATACAAGGCTCTGCCATGCACGCTGCGATCTCTATCTGAACACGATATGCAGATATCGGTCTCCACGCTGCGAAACAATATTGTGGCTGTGGAGTCGACTTCGAAACTGTATGCCACTCTTAAGAACCTCGGCGTTCCTCGTTTCGCAAACGCTAGACTGCAACTGCCCTGCATTGCATTTCCTCTCACAGAAATCAGGCGGAGTTCTGGTGGAGACGGGGACAAATCTTCCACATATGAAATCAAGGCAGACGGGCTACAAGACCTGCTGGTCACAACGGAAGACAAGCTTGTTCAATTCTCGCCTGCAAAGCGTACTCGACAGACATTCCTGCTCATCCGTCCATGGAATCGGTATGATCTCGAATTAGTCGGCTATACAGACGAGTCGCAGAGCGTGGATGATTGGCATGATGAACCTGGAGATGATGAACTAATCACCAGAGGGTTGAGGTTGATCGTTCGCCTTGCTCGTCCTTTTGGCGCACTTTTGGTAGCGCAACAGCGTGGTGGGGAGTATAAGAGAATAGCTTCGGATAACAATATCATGGCACAAGTGAGGGACACGGCATCTGTTGATAATATGATGGACATCCGGACGCTGGAGATACTGTAGGTGCAAAGAACGAGACATTTTCACTTCATACATCGACTACACCTCCACATGAACAGTACCCCTAGAATTTGCATTATATTAATCTCGATATCGTATCAGATATTGTCTCGTATACAAACAAGCTAGTCCCAAAATCAGACGTCCTGGGAAAAGGAGAAAACATTCAGTGCAAGTAGACTCATAACCATTCTGCATACATGCATTTTTTGATGTGGTGTTGGCTACGCCACTCGAGCATCCGTGGCAGTATACACCAGGCTGGTCACGAGCCCACAGTGCAAGTGTGAAATGCACTGTTTTCTTATGTAGACGCTCATCCTCCCTTCCAGCTTGCAACACTTAAGGAAAGAGTGCAAGGGTTCCACCTTGGAAGCAGTATATGGTGCAACACAATAAGGAAAGCTCCTCAATGCTAGTTTTCTTCGTAGCGCCAGTCGCAGACCTTATGAACTACGAACAATAGCCATCAACTTCGATTCTTCGAAGCACAAGGAACCGCAGATGGCAGCGTTATTAATACCTACTCACACGGCCTCACCCAAGTCCGAGTCTCAGTCCTCGGCCCACACAAACCACAAGACGCGAAACATTCCACGATCGCGCAAGACTAAACGTCGAAGTCCAGCTCACCCCTTTTGGCTTCGGTGAGCGACGACGAAGAGTCAGAGGCAACAACTTGAAGTAAATCTCATCTACACGCACTTTATTTTATCGTTAATACCACTTAGGCGCCTCCTCGAACTCGCAGCTCTACCCACGCAGCACAATCGATATCTTCATTCACGTCCTCCAGCTCGACGGCGGCCTCCTCTCTGCTTGCATAAACGCCTCCACCCTCGCCCTCGCAACCGCAGGCATTCCCCTCTTCGACTTTGTCTGCACTATCAGCGTGGGTGTGCATGGCACCCAACCCTTACTCGATCTCATCACAGTCGAAGAAAACGATGTGCCGACAGTCATGGCGGGCGTGATACCTCGTACAGTACGCATGACCCTCGTCCAGATGGAGACTCTGTTGCATATGGATCACTTTCAGGAGGTGTTTAAAGTTGCGTGCGATGCGGGCAAGGTGCTTTGGAGTGAGAAGGGGGATGCGCCCAGGGAATAGATGGATGATTTGGTGGATTCGGGACGTGGCGCAGGCAGTCGTTCTTCAGGCAGGATTTGATGGTGAGCGGGATCGTCAAGGCGAGGGATGCGCATAAGTGGAAGGAGGAGTTTTTTTGGAACTAGTAATGTATGCAGTTATCGGTGGTCCCCTTTTTTGACGCAGATGCGCAGGTCTGCCTCGCTATGCATAATGCAATACAACCTCAACCATGATGACATCCCTTCCTTTTATTTTCATGATTTATAACTTGTGACTTATAGCGAGTGGTTCGTGAGTGCAGTTTTCCACACTTGAAGATAAATCCCCTCTGATCAAAGATATACCTAGATCGTGGCGTTGGACGATTACAAAGACGCTGTCGGGACAGCTCTAGATCTCTGGTCAAACCTCTACGGAGACAGTCTTTCAGCCACGCTCACGGATGCATTCTCCACTGAATTATTTTATCGGGTGCGTATGTTGACTTTGTTACTGCGCAGCATCTCTTATACCGATTTTCATTTTTAGAATATTTTTATTATGTTTATAGGAATTCGACAATAGACGCGCCAACTAATGGAAAGCCCTGCGTCAAGACTTGGGAGACCGCGCCGAGGGCTAAGCGGATGTACGAAAAGCGCGGGATCGATTATATACAGAAAGCTATCATCTTCGGCGATAGGTTGAATCTTAAGAAGGTGAAGGAGTTGAATGAGCAGCGTCTGCTGCTTGGGTTCAAGTGTACGTCGTCACCTTATTTTGGTTGCGTTTCGTGGACTAACCGCACATGCAGGTTCGTTTGGTATTGGAACTTGGCTGACGAACGACTTTAAGAAGAAGAGCGGTAGGTATGGGAAGGAGTGTGTTAAGATTAGTGATGAGATTACAAAGGTGGAATACTTATTTCGTGATTCTCGGTTTGGTTTTATCGTTAATTGCCATTTGCGTTTTTTTTTTACAGAATACGGGAGTTCCGGAAGTTGTGGCAAAGGTCAAAGAGATGTATCAGATATCGGTCTCATAAACCTCGTTGATCGTGTGCGTGACGGTACTTTTGTGAATGAGAATCTAATTGACGATAGTCTTGTGCTGTCTTGTCACTCCAGCGCGTTTAAAGCTCAACGACGAAGTGTCCTGGTGGCCTTGCATCACGATGCCTGTAGCATGCTAAACCATCCATGTCAAAGCAACGTAACGAGCCCTGGCCACTAGGTCAGATTGGTGGTATCAGAGGGATACTTCCGGACAGCCTCAGCATTGAGATCACGACTTTTATAAAATAAGCTCTTACCTAACTGGAACCGGGGAAAGAAAGATCATTGAGGCGAGTTCCTCGCACCAGTGCTGGAAAAGCATGCGATTGTGTTTATGAAGACAGTTTTTCAGAGGTTGCGATGCTCCAAAACATGATAGCCTGACACATCGCTCTCGTTCACAGCGTTTTCGACTGCCTGTGTAGTTCGGGCCGGATGTCCATGGTGAGATGTGCTTGTAATGAACTCATTGCGTCTCGGCCAGCCCTACCTGACGGACGAAGTGATACCACTTGATAGGAAGTAAAATTTCGGGGCATACGGCAAGCGTATTTCTTCGTTTATATTTTTCGGGGAAATTATAAGGGATTTACTGTGAACAAAGTGAAGGAATTAAATATGACGTTGATGGACAGAGGCTGACTCGGATAGAAGGAGCGAAATGAGATCCACGCTGTAGCAACGTGGTTGGAGCAAACGATATATAAAAAGCATACATGATTTGGGTTATGGGCAAACATCCCATTCTGCTCATAACCTCTCCCTACACATAAGATCGACGACGAGTACGCTCCTCGTCAACTTCAAAAGTTAACGCTACTGACCGTCTATTTCCCTCAGGCTGTTTAGCGATATGTCCGAGTCAGGATTACACGATATAGGAGATCTTGCTGTGGGGAAGCACGCGACGCCGGCGCAGACACCAACACAAACGATGCGAGTGCACACAAAAGCAATATCGGCAGTCGCGTTCTTCAAAGATAGTCGACGGATTGTCACTGCTTCCAAGGACAAGACACTGCGAATCTGGGACGTGGAGAAAAGAGCATTGGTGGAAGGACCATTCGAGGGACACAGTGACTGTGTGTATTCAGTCGCCATATCGCCAGACGATAGACAAATTGCGAGTGGTGGAGAAGATAAAGCCATCATCATCTGGGACGTCGATAGCAAGCAGATGGTATTCAAACCACTGGAGAAGCGTAGAGGTTGGGTACGGTCGGTGTGTTTCTCCCCCGATGGAAAGAAACTTGCAAGCGGGTCGCATGATGAAAGAGTTATTATATGGGATACGCAGACTGGCGCTGTCCTCTCAAGACTCGACAACGGTAATTGGGCGTGTTGTGTCGCCTTCAGCCCAGATGGGTTAAAATTAGCTTCCGGATCATTGCGTAACATCCGGGTTTGGCACACCAATAACGCCGAGCTTTTGTTGGACATCAGCATCAACGCTCACTATTTGGTTAAAATTGTTGTGTGGACACCCGACGGCCAGCAACTTGTCTCTGCATCAGACGACAAAGCAATCAAGTTTTGGGACTCGTCGGATGGGACCCAGATCGGTCAGCCTTGCACCGGTCACACTGACAAAATCTGCTCCCTGGCTATCTCTTCTGATGGCTCCTTCATTGCCACTGCCTCAGAAGATAAGACTGTGCGCCTGTGGAACACAAAGTCACACCAGCAAATAGGACAGGCACTCCAACACACCGCATGGGTTCTCTGCGTCAGCATTTCTCCCAGTGGAGAACTGCTCGCGAGTGGAGATAATGCTGGGAATCTTCAACTCTGGTCCATCGAGAACACACTTTCTGCAGCATTCGGGATGGATCCTTCATATGATTTCTACTTTGCGCACCGCAGTAAGGTGAAGTTGGGCCAAGGGCTCTATGCGGAGGCCCTTTCGGACGCGGACAAGGTGCGGACGATTCCCGTCATTAATCTGACAAATGTGATGATGTTCGTAGGTCATTGAGCTGAACCCTTCGTATTATCTCGGGTACGAATTAAAGCATGCAGCGCTTCGTGGAGCACAGCACCATGTTAGCCCATCTGAAGTAGAAGATGCTATTCGACGAGCCATTCACACCCAACTGGAAAACGCCCCCCTTCGTCTAATCAACACCTCTACTGGATGTTTGTGCAATCGGGATGCGCAGATCAATGTATTCACGGAGAGTACAGAGTATGAAGAGCTTTTGCATTCGTTCGACATGCATGGGCCCCTCCAAACAGGACCCATCAAAGAAGCGGTCGCAAAATACTTCGGTTGGGTCATGTTGTCCCATAGATGGGAAAGGAAGGAGCCGCTACTGCACGACATCGAGGGCAGGGATATATATGACTTGGATTCGGTCGGAACCGTGGTGAAGTTGCAGAAATTCTGCAAAGTCGCTCGCGACGCGGGGTATCGCTGGGCGTGGAGCGATACATGCTGCATCGACCGGTATAATAACGTCGAGCTCCAGGAATCAGTCAACTCCATGTTCATCTGGTATCACTACTCAGCGCTCACTATCGTCTACCTATCAGATGTTCCTCCTTCGTCAGAGTCTGGCGCACTCGCAAACAGCATTTGGAACACGCGAGTCTGGACCGTTCAGGAGTTCCTCGCTCCTAAAATCGTTCTCTTCTACCAAGCAGATTGGACCCTATATCTCAACATACGCTCACGCAACCACAAGGAGTCTGTCGCTATCACGCAGGAGTTGGAGCGTTCAACTGGCATAAATGCGCAGGCGCTCGTCGACTTCCGCCCGGGGATGAGAGATGCCCGAGAGAAACTTCAATGGGCATCAACGCGTGTCACTACGTTGCAGGAAGACATAGCGTATTCGCTGTTTGGGATATTCGGCGTCCACCTTCCTGTAATATACGGAGAAAAAAGACACAATGCGCTCGGACGACTCTTACAGGAGATCATAGCGCATTCAGGCGACATCACGGCCCTCGATTGGGTAGGACAATCGTCCAACTTCAACAGCTGTCTGCCAGCCGACATTTCCTCATACAAGGCTCCATCGTGTACACTGCCATCTCTATCCGAAGACGAGATGCAGATATCGGTCTCCACGCTGCAAAGCAATACTGTGACTGTGGAGTCAGCTTTGAAACTGCATGCCACTCTTGAGAACCTCGGCGTTCCTCGTTTCGCAAACGCCAGACTACAACTGCCCTGCATCGCATTTCCCCTCACAGAAGTCAGGCGGAGACCTGGTCAAGACGGGGCTAGCTGTTTCACTTATGACGTCAAGGCAGATGGGCTACGAGACCTGCTGGTCACAACGGAAGACAAGCTACTTCAATTCTCACCTGCAAGGCGTACTCGGCAGATATTCCTGCTCATCCGTCCGTGGACTCGTTATCTTCTCGAACTGCCAGACTTCGCAGAACTGCCGGACTTTGCAGAGCCGTTCGACATTGACGATGAGAGTAGTGTGGAAGACTATTGGTCTGCGCTTGAGTCTCCATTATATGATTCGCCTCCCGGGTCTCCTGGAGAACACGGGCTGGTTGATTCAGAATCAAGCGACCGGGCGTTTCGATTGATCGTTCACCTTGGACAGCCCTTTAGTGCACTCTTGCTAGCGCAGCAGCGTGGTGGGGAGTATAGGAGAATCGCTTCGGATAACAATATCATCGCACAAGTCAGGGACATGGCTTCTGTTGATGACATGATGAACGTCAGGATGCTGGAGATATTGTAGCTCTGAAGCACGGGTCATTTTCATTTCATACATTGACAACACCTCGAGATGAGCAGTACCCGTAGAATTTTGCATCGTATCGGTCTCGATATCGTATCATATATACAAACAAGCTATTCCCAAATCAGGTGTCCTAGGGCTCCGTCCTCCGACCTTCCAGCTTGTTGAGGAGCACAATAGGACAAGGGTCTCGTCTTGGATGCAGTATATGACACAACGGAAGAAGGAAACAAGGTGGATTGCCAATAATGCTGGTGAGAAATGACTGGCATGCTTCAGACCGAAGTCCAACAGACAAGATAAGATAACCAACATGTCATTTTTTGCGTGACTTTCTCCTTGTCATTAAACGCGTATTTCCTACCGCCCATTCACATCCAGTCCTCCCGTTTCGAAACCGATACCTCGAGTGCATCAAATTCTGCGTCAATCTCGTCAACTGAAATGACTTCTGGGCCAGCAAGCAGGTCATCGATGTTACTTTGGATTGTAAGCGGTGGCTCGAATGCAAATGTGTTTTCGAGGTGATGTGCCGTATTGAGGTTGACACCAGGCTCGTCTCGGGTATGCATGTGTACGTGATGGCGACGAACAGACTTCCCACTAGCGAGTGTCTTCTGATGGCTGTGAAAGCGAAGGTTTGCACGGATTTTTGCGATTGTTTCAAAGGTTGCAACTAAAAGATTGCAGCGCTTCACTGATTGAGTGCCACCCATGTCCGAGAACAGCCGCTCAACGTCGCCTGCATGTGGGACGACAGAAAGAAGGTTGCTTGCTTAGCGCTTAGCCATAGACAAACACCTAATTCTAATGTTCATTTATTGGGGAGATACAATTAAGATTTGCATTGACAACTATACAGTTTATCATATATTCATCTCACGCACGCTCTGGTACCTTTTCAAGTTCTGTCAAGTTCTGCCCCAGACCTTCTGCCAACTGCCAGGTTTTTCCAAGTTCTGCCACGGCGAATGGCAGAACGGCAGTAATCTGCCAACGACACTAAATCTGTGGCAGCGTGGTAAGAGAGGGTAAGACCCCGGAAAGAACCCCAGATAAGCTACATCAGTTGGGTTACAACTCTACTCACGGCACATAAGATTGACGACAAGCACTGTCCTCGTCAACTTCAAATCCTACTAACTATCCATGATATGTTGGCAAGTGCGCTTGATGGAGCAAGGGTTCACGACACTGGAGCAGACAACACAACCAACGCCGACCATGCAAGGCACACGAGGATGGTGTCAACAGATGTTCTTCAATGCGAGGTCAGCGGATTGTCACAGGTTCGGACCACATTGCGCACAGTTGGGATACAGAGAAAGGAGCATTGGTAGGAAGGCACACGGAGCCGTGAGGCTATGTATTCAGTCGTTGAATCACCGGATTGACTGCGAGTTGCGAGCAGTACAGCTGATGACATAATGATCTGGGACGTCGAAAAACAGAAAGTACTCGGTCCGCTAAGGCACTGATGGAAGATGGAAGGAGCGAAATGAGATCCACGTTGCAGCAACGTGGTATGGGCCAACGATGTATAAAGAGCCTACATGAATTGGGTTATGGGCAAAAATCCAGCTCTACTCACGACACATAAGATTGACAACGGCAGCAGAGTACGCTTCTCATTAGCTTCAAACACTGCTGACCGTCCATATTCCTGTCTAGCGACATGTCAGGATTGCTCGATGTAGCAAAAAAAGCATATATTATTACTGTGGGAAAGCGCGCGACGCCGGCGCAGGTAACTCAGCCGACGCCAACACCAATGATGCGAGTGCACACGAAGAAAGTGTCGGCAGTCGCGTTCTTCAAAGATGGTCGACGGTTCGTTACTACTTCGGAGGATACAACCCTGCGAATCTGGGATGTGAAGAAAAGAACATTGGTGGGAGAGCCATTTGTAAGACACAGTCACTGTGCACATTCAGTCGCTGTGTCGCCAGACGATAGGCGAATTGCGAGTGGTGGAAGAGATGGCGCCATCATCATCTGGGACGTCGATAGCAAGCAGATGGTATTCAAACCACTGGTGAAGCATACAAACTCGGTTTCGTCGGTGTGTTTCTCCACCGATGGCAAGAAACTCGCAAGTGGGTCATGGGATTGGACAGTGATTGTGTGGGATGCAGAGACTGGCGCTGTCCTCTCAACACTCCAGAGTGGGAGTTCGGTGTTTTGTGTCGCCTTCAGCCCAGATGGGCTGAAATTAGCATCCGGATCATGGCACGACATTCGGGTTTGGAGCACCGACAAGGCCGAGCTCCTTCTCAGGATCGACGCTCACCAATATTTCGTTCGAAGTATTGTGTGGTCGCCCGACGGCCAGCAACTTGTCTCTGCATCACATGATAAAACAATCAAGTTTTGGGACTCGTCGAATGGGACCCAGATCGGTCAACCTTGCACCGGTCACGCTGACAAAATCTACTCCCTGGCCATTTCTTCCGATGGCTCCTTCATTGCAACCACCTCACACGACAGTACTGTGCGTCTGTGGAGCACAATGTATCACGAGCAGATAGGACAGCCACTCGAACACACCACATTGGTTTCCTGCGTTGCAATTTCTCTCAGTGGAGAACTGCTCGTGAGTGGAAGCTTTGATGGGAATCTTCACCTCTGGTCCATCCAGAACACACTTTCCGCAGCATTCGGGATGGATTCCTCATACGATTTCTACTTTGCCCGCTGCAGTAGGGCTGAAGTTGGGCCAGATGCTCTATACGGAGGCCCTTTCAGATGCTGAAAGGTGCGGACGATATCCGTCGTTGTGTTAACACTTGTGATGACGTTCGTAGGTCATTGAGCTCAACCCTTCGTCTTACCTCGGGTACGAATTGAAGCATGCAGCGCTTTATGGAGCACAGCGATATGATGATGCATTCGAGGCCTTCGAAATCATGCTCTCCAAGTTGGATGATATACCCGACCCACGGATACGACGTAAGCCCCAAACAACTCAAGCGCCGACTTGAAGATGACTTACATTTTTTGCAGAGCTACGCCAGCAATACGTCAGTCCATCTGAAGTAGAAAATGCTATTCGACGAGCCATTCACGTCCACCTGGAACACGCTCCCCTTCGTCTAATCAACACCTCTACTGGATGTTTGTGCAATCGAGATGCGCAGATCAACGCGTTCACAGAGAGTACAGAGTACAAAGAGCTTTTTCATTCGTTATGGATGCATGCGCCCCTTCAAACGGAGCTGATGAAAGGAGCGGTCGTCAAGTACTTCAGTTGGGTCATGTTGTCCCATAGGTGGGAAAGGAAGGAGCCGCTCCTGCACGACATTCAGGGCAGGGACATATACGACTTGGATCCGGTCGGAACCACGGTGAAGTTGCAGAAGTTCTGCAAAGTCGCTCGCGATGCGAGGTATCGTTGGGCGTGGAGCGATACGTGCTGCATCGACCAGAACAACAATGTTGAGCTCCAGCAATCAGTCAACTCCATGTTCATCTGGTATCACTACTCAGCGCTCACTATCGTCTACCTATCAGATGTTCCTCCTTCGTCAGAGTCTGGCGCACTCGCAAACAGCATTTGGAACACGCGAGGATGGACCGTCCAGGAGTTCCTCGCTCCTAAAATCGTTCTCTTCTACCGAGCAGATTGGACCCTATATCTCGACGACCGCTCACGCAACCACAAGGAGTCTACTGCTATCATGCAGGAGTTGGAGCGTTCAACTGGCATAAATGCGCGAGCCCTCATCGCCTTCCGCCCAGGGATGAGAGATGCCCGAGAGAAACTTCAATGGGCATCAACGCGTGTCACTACGTTGCAGGAAGACATCGCGTATTCGCTGTTTGGGATCTTCGGTGTCCACCTTCCTGTAATCTACGGAGAAACAAGACAGAACGCGCTCGGACGACTCATACAGGAGATCATAGCTCATTCGGGCGACATCACAGCCCTGGACTGGGTAGGACAATCGTCCAACTTCAACAGCTGTCTGCCAGCCGAGATTTTCTCATACAAGGCTCCGTCATGTACACTGCCATCTCTATCCGAAGGGGAGATGCAGAATTCGGTCTCCACACTGCAAAATTCTGTAGCCGTGCGCTCGGCCTCAAAACTGTATACCCTCCTTGAGAACCTCAGCATTCCTCGTTTCGCAAACGCCAGACTTCAACTGCCCTGCATCGCATTTCCTCTCACAGAAGTCAGGCGGAGGCCTGGCCAAGATGGGGCCAGATGTTTCACTTACGACGTCAAGGCAGACAGGCTACAAGATCTTTTGATCACAACGGAAGACAAGCTTGTTCAATTCTCGTCTGCAAGGCGTACTCTGCAGACATTCTTGCTTGTCTGTCCATGGAATCGACATGATCTCGGGTTGATTAACTTTGCAGACGAGACGCAGAGCGTGGAAGATTGGCCTGAGCCTGGGTCTCCGTCAGATGACATGCCCCGCGGCTATCCTGGGTACAACGAGCCGGCTACGCGAGAGTTGAGGTTGATCGTTCGCCTCGGACAGCCTTTTGGCGCACTTTTGGTGGCGCAGCAGTGGGGTGGGGAGTATAAGAGAATCGCTTCGGATAACAATATCATCGCACAAGTCAGGAACATGACTTCTATTGATGACACGATGGGCATTAGGATGCTGGAGATATTGTAGTTGCGACGAACGGGACATATTCATTCCATACCTTGACAACACCTCTACATGAACAGTACCCCTAGCATTTTGCATTGTATCAATCTCGATATCATATCATATATTGTCTCATACATAAACGAGCTAATCCCAAAATCAGACGTCCCAGGGAAAGAGGACAAAGCGCCGGTGCAAGCGCTTTCTAGAACTGCGCTGTTTACCCATTTAGAGGCCCGTCCTCTCTTTCAAGTTTCAGCTCATTGAGGAGCAAGAACCTAAGAGAGTCCCACGTTGGAAGCAGTATATGGTGCAACGGAGGAAGGAAAAACGGTCGAACGCATGGATCGACAGATGGCGGTGTGTATAAGATAACAATTTTTAGTACGTACGACTTTTACTTTTGAAACAAGTTCGTCTTGACGTCTCTCAACGTTTAACCATGATGTACCCCCGTTTACTTCATCTCACCATAACCCTCCCATCCATTTACCTCCAGTCCTCTCGCATCGAGCTCCGCAATGCTGGTCTTCTTCGCAGGGACGGTCGCATACCTTATGAAGTATGAACAAAATCCATCAACTTCGAAGCACAGGGAACAGCAGATTCAGATGGCAAATCGCACGTGCTGGTTCGTTTGGTGTTGGCACTTGGCTGACGAACGACTTTGAGAAGAGCAGTTGGTACGAGGGAAAGAGCAAGGTGCTGAATACAGTGGTTAAACTTGAGTCGATTGATGGGAAGGAGTGTGTTAAGAGATTACAAAGGTGTGATATGTCGTGATTCTCGGGTTTATCTTCTCATAAATGGTCTTGTTTTCTTTTTACAGAATACGGGAGTTCCAGAAGTAGTAGAGAAGGTTAAAGATATGTACCAGATATCGACCTCGTCGATTGTGTGAGTGATGGTACTTTCGTGAATGTGAATCTAAATTGATGGTGGTCTTGCGCTGCCTTGCCACTCCAGGGCGTTCAAAACTCACCGACGAAGCGTCCTAGGATGGCCGTGTATTAGAATGACTGTAGCATTAAACCGTCCACGTCAAAGGAGCGTGAACGTGACAAGGATTACTATTCTGTCTTTTGCAAATCTCTGCAGCGCTGATAGGTAAGACGTCGACCCCTGACCGCTAGGACAGATGGCATCATTACCTACGGACAGCTTTAGCGTTCAGATTGCGACCGTTATAAAAACAGCTCATATTGTCAGTGCTGCAGCACCAGAACCAGTGAAAGAAAGATCATGATTGAGGCGAGTTTTTCGCAACAGTACCTAGTACTGGAATTGTTTCTATGAAGATAGCTTTTGAGGTTGCGATGCTCCAAAAATGATAGGCTGACGCCGCTGAAGCGCTGACACATCGCACTCGTCCACAGCATTTTCGACTGCCCGTGTAGTTACGGATGTTCATCCTGAGATGTGCTTGGAATGAACTCATGACATGGATTGCGTCTGACAGGAGTAGTCTAGCTGAGGGACGAAGTGGTATCATTCGATAGGAACGAGGTATACGGGAAGCGTATTTCTTCATAGGCTGGGGTTCCCACGTACCTGATTTAATTAGACTTGGCAAGCGCTGGGCCTGGGCCTGATGGCGGGTCTATTTCCAGCTGCACGCACCTCTATTCTATTTAAATCTCATTAGTATAAATTCAAACCAAGCAATCAAATACAATTACATGCTTGCTAGCAGACAAAGCCAGATTGCCGACTGATTTATAGCTGTACGCACCAGTACGCACCTACTGATATGCCGCACTTGCAGCATTGAGTCCATCGAGCAAACCATAAGCATATAAATAACCTATGAGTTGGGTTATAAATGGGTAGAAATTCAGCTCTACTCACGACACATTTTAAAATTGACGACGGAAACACAGAGTAAGTACGTTCTTCGTTAACTTCAAACACTACTGATTGTCCATCTTGCTATCTAGCGACATGTCAGGATTGCTCGATGGAGCAAAAAAAGCATATCTTACAGTGAAAAAGCGCGCGACGCCGGCACAGGCAACCCAGCCGGCGGCAATGCGAACGATGCGAACGCACACGAAGAAAGTGTCGGCAGTCGCGTTCTTCAAAGACGGTCGACGGATCGTCACTGCTTCAGAGGATAAAACTCTGTGAATCTGGGACATGAAGAAAAAGGCATTGGTGGGAGGGCCATTCGAGGGACACAGTGGCTGTGTGTATTCAGTCGCTGTATCGCCAGGCGATAGGCGAATTGCGAGTGGTGGAGAAAATGGAACCATCATCATCTGGGACGTTGACAGCAAGCAGATGGTATTCAAACTGCCGGTAGAGCATACAAGTTGGGTGTACTCGGTGTGCTTCTCCCTCGATGGTAAGAGACTCGCAAGCGGGTCATTTGATGAAAGAGTTGTTATATGGGGTGCAGAGACAGGCGCTGTTCTCTCAACATTCTGCGAAGGTTGGGTGTGTTGTGTTGCATTCAGCCCGGATGGGCTAAAATTAGCAGCTGGCAAATTGAATGGTACCATTCGGGTTTGGAGCACCGATAACGCCGAGCTTCTTCTCTCGATCGATGCTCACCAAGGTTCTGTTCGAAGTGTTGTGTGGTCGCCAGACGGCCTGCAATTTGTCTCTGCATCAGACGACGATGCAACAGTCAAGTTTTGGCATTCGTCGAATGGGACCCAGATCGGTCAACCTTGCACCGGTCACACTGACAACATCGACTCCTTAGCCATCTCTTCTGATGGCTCTTTCATTGCAACTGCCTCGCAAGATAAGACTGTGCACCTGTGGAACACAAAGTCACACCAGCAGATAGGACAACCACTCAAACACACCGCACGTGTTTGCTGCGTTGCAATTTCTCCCAATGGAGAACTGCTCATGAGTGGAGACTATGATGGCAATCTTCAGCTCTGGTCCATCGAGGACACACTTTCATTTGGGATGGATCCCTCATGTGATTTCTACTTTGTGCACCGCAGTGAGGTGAAGTTGGGTCAAAACCTCTATGCGGATGCCCTTTCAGACGCGGACAAGGTGCGGACGATATCCGTCATTGATTTGGCAAATCTGATGATGTTCGTAGGTCGTTGAGCGCAACCCTTCGTATTATCTTGGGTACGAATTAAAGCATTCCGCGCTTCGTGGAGAACAGCGCTATGATGATGCATCCGAGGCTTTCACAATCATGCTCTCCAAGTTGGACCATGCATCCGACACACAGATACGACGTAAGCCCCAAACAACTCAAGTGCCGATGTGAAGATGACTTACATTTTTGTAGAGCTACGCCAGAAATACATCGGTCTATCTGAAGTAGAAGAAGCTATTCAACGAGCTATTCACGTCCAACTGGAAAACGCTCCCCTTTATCTCATCAACACCTCTACTGGACGCCTGTCCAATCGAGAGGCGCAGATCAAAGCATTCATGGCCAGTTCAGAGCACAAAGAGCTTCTGTGTTCATTCGACATGCATGCGCCCCTCCAAACAGAGCTCATTGAGGAAACGGTCTCTAAATACTTCAGTTGGGTCATGTTATCCCATAGGTGGGGAACAAAGGAGCCGGGGATGCACGACATCCAGGGCAGGGACATATACAACTTGAATCCAGTCGGAACAATCGTGAAGTTGCAGAAGTTCTGCGAAGTCGCTCGCGATGCGGGGTATCGTTGGGCGTGGAGTGATACATGCTGCATCGACCAGAATAACACTGTCGAACTCCAGCAATCGGTCAACTCCATGTTCATCTGGTATCGTTACTCAGCGCTCACCATCGTCTACCTATCGGATGTTCCTCCTTCGTCACGGTCTGGTGCGCTCGCAAAAAGCGTTTGGAACACGTGAGGATGGACCGTTCAGGAGTTCCTTGCTCCTAAAATTATTCTCTTCTATCAAGCAGATTGGTCCCTATATCTCAACATACGCTCACGCAACCACAAGAAGTCTGTCAGTATCATGGAGGAGTTGAAGGATTCAACTGGCATAAATGCGCAGGTGTTCGTCGACTTCCGGCCAGGGACAAGAGATGCCCAAGAGAAACTCCGATGGGCGTCAAACCGTGACACCACGAGGGAGGAAGACATTGCCTACTCTTTGTTTGGCATCTTCGATGTTAACCTTCCTGTTATCTACGGAGAGAAAAGACAAAAGGCGCTCGGACGACTCTTGCAGGAGATCATAGCCCATTCAGGCGACATCACAGCCCTTGATTGGGTGGGACAATCGTCCAATTTCAACAGTTGTCTCCCAGCCGAAATTTCCTCATACAAGGCTCTGCCATGCACGCTGCCACTTCTCTCTGAACACGACATGCAGATATTGATCTCCAAACTGCGAAACAATATTGTGGCTGTGAAGTCGGCTTCAAAACTGTATACCCTCCTTGAGAATCTCAGCTTTCCTCGTTTTTCCAACACCAGACTGCAATTACCTTGCATCACATTTCCTCTCACAGAAGTCAGGCGGAAGGTTGGTATGCATTGCACTTATCATATAAAGGCAGTCGGACTCAAAGACCTAGAAATCACAACGGCGGACAAGCTGGTTCAATTCTGGCCTAGCAAGTCCACCTCACAGAAATTCTTCCTCATCCTTCCATGGAATCATCAAGATCTCGGGCTGCCCGATTTCGCAGACGAGATGCAGGGCGCAGACGATCGGCCTGAGCCTGGGTCTCCATCAGATGATCCGCTCCACTTATCTCCTTCAGGCAGCGAGCAGGCTGGTTCGCAGTCTCTTATGCGAGAGTTGAGCTTGCTCGATTGCCTCGGACAACGTTTTGGCGCACGTCGGCTAGAACAGAAGCGGTCTCGCACGCGAGAGTTGGAGTTGGTTGTTCGCCTTGGACAGTCTTTTAGCGCACTTTTACTAGCGCAGCAGCAGGGTGGGGAGTATAAGAGAATCGCTTCAGGTTGCAATATCATCACACGAGTTAGGGATATGACTCGTGTCGATGACATGATGAATGTCAGGATGCTAGAGATATTGTAGCTGCATTCTTGTTGAACAACGAGCATCTTTCACTCATTTTCATTCATACCTCGACAGCCCCTGCATGGAAAATTATGTGGTATTGTAAAACAGGCAAGTGAATAATCCAATTGTATAATTGAATCGTCATTGAGGGTACTAGGCTAGACAGTCTTGTGGTTTTTCGCATCCTTACCCTGCCAGAGGCCCTCATAAATCAAACTTATATACGTCTGAGAGAGATGCACGGTGCACGTCGCTTTATGAGAGGCGCCCGAGAAGAACTCCAGTAAGCATCGATGCATGTCACCATGTTGCAGGAAGACATCGCGTACTTATTTTTGGCATCCCCCTCCCCTTAATCTATGGCGAGAAGAGACAAATGCGCATAGCTCATTCAGGGCGGTATTTTGTCCTGACTGGGCCGGGAAATCATCCGAGTCTAATAACAGTCCCCCAGCTGATATTTCCTCGTAGTTGAACGGGCTGTCATGCACACCGCCATCTATCTGAAGACAGTTTAGGTCTGACTTGATACCTTCCGATCACTCTTCAAATCCTTCTGCACCTCAACGCAGTGCCAACTCAACACCCCCAGTGCAATAACAGCAAGATAGAGGTACAGCTCATCCACTGAATGTCACAGGTGTGTCTGCCAGTGCTTACATCCGCTTCAACACTAGTGCAAGTGCTAATCTGTAAATGAGGCGCGTATATGGCAGGCACCACAAGGCTTCATCTCTCACTGAGGATCTCAAATACCAATACTTGGTGCTCGACTGTCCATGCAGAAGTAGAAGGCCGTGGAAGTCCTGTGGGTGACACTATTTAGCTCGGCAACTTCCCATCCTCAAGAGTAAAACCACTCTTCAAGCTGAAGTGCTTTTGCACCTCACATTGAATGCACTGTTAGTGCAACCAATGTAGAGCTAGAAGCACGGCTCGTCTAACTCACCCGTGTAGACATGTGCGTCAATCGTAGCGGTAGCTTCGTCAATCCTGGATGGGTGACTCTGTGCCTACATCCATTTCAGTACTCGGTCGTTCCTTCTATATTCCTCAACACCAGCACCAATGCTAATCTGCAAAGAAGGCGTGTATTGTGGCAGTCACCGCAGGGTTTCATTCCCAGAGGTTCTCAAGTACCAACTACTTGGTACTTGACTAGTAACTGTTCGTGTCGAGCAGAAATACCTCATTGGTCCGTCATAGTTCGGCCATCCCCAAGGCAAAGATTGTGTTTGCCAACGTCAATCATTACACCAGAGATGAAGGATACCGACAATACTGATAGAACCATGAAGAGCGTTGATGAAATGATCCTCTGTTTGAAGCGTCTTTTAGGCGTGTTTGCATCGAATGCGTTCCTGGGAGATTATCGTCCACATGAGCAGGAAGAGGTGACTGTCAGTGTCAACAACAATCTGGGGCTAGTGCAATTACGCACGACGGAAAACTTGCACATGAGGTCTAGAGCGCAGACCAGTAAGATAGAGCAAGATGCATTGGTCGCCGTGTGCCCCGGATGTAGCACCCCATCAATATCAAAAGGCGCCTAGAGATCGCTCTAGGCCTTCTAGATCTCGCGACGAAGCAGAATGCATTGTGTACTACACAGGATGATGAAAGTAGAATAGAATATACTCATCTGCAGAATTAACTGTGAGAGTACCAGACCGATGCTCATTGAAGCGGGTTTGCTGTACACATGATTTATATATGACGGGCATTTATGAGGGACAATGTTGATGCGAAGAAGCAACACCATTGCAGCGTGGTAAGAGAGGGTAAGAGCCATCAAGAACCCTGAAAAGAACCACGGACAAGCTACATCAATCGGGTTATGGGCAGAACATAGCTCTACTTATAACACACAAGATTGATGATATAACCATGAAGCACTCTCGTCAACTTAAATCCTACTGACCATGTTGGTAAGTGTGCGTGTGCTTGATGGAGCAAGAACGGCGTATCTCGCTGTGAGAGGGTTCACGACACTGGAGCAGACAACACAACCAACGCCGACGATGCTCATGCCAGGGCACACGAGGATGGTGTCAACAGTCACGTTTTTCAACGTCAGTCAACAGATTGTCACTGGTTCGGACCATATTGCGCGCAATTCGGATATACTAGAAAAAGGAGGATTGGTAGGAGGGCCATTCAGGGGACACTGGAGGCGTGAGGCCACATGTCCAGTCGCTGTATCACCCGGTGACTGTGAGTTGCGAGCAGTACAGCTGATGCCATGATGATCTGGGATGTCGACGAGCAGAAAGTACTTGGTCCGCTAAGGCACTGATGGAAGATGGAAGGGGCGAAATGAGATCCACGTTGCAACAACGTGGTAGGGGCCAACGAGATATAAAGAGCCTACATGAATTGGGTTATGGGCAGAAATACAGCTCTACTCACGACACATAAGATTGACGACGGCAGCAGAGTACGCCTCTCATTAGCTTCAAACACTACTGACCGTCCGACTTCCTGTCTAGCGACATGTCAGGATTGCTCGATGTAGCAAAAAAAGCATATCTTACTGTGAGAAGGTGCGCGACGCCAGCGCAGACCACCCCGCCAGCACAAACAGCCCAGCCGGCGCAGACACAAACGATGCGAATGCACATGAGAAAGTGTCAGCAGTCGCGTTCTTCAAAGATGGTCGACGGATTGTCACTGCTTCACAGGATAAAACCCTGCGAATCTGGGACGTGGAGCAAGGAACATTGGTGGGAGGGCCATTCAAGGGACACAACGACAATGTGCTTTCAGTCGCTGTATCGCCAGACGATAGGCGAATTGCGAGTGGTGGAGAAGATGGAACTATCATCATCTGGGATGTCGAGAGAAAGCAGATGGTATTCGAACGGATGGTAAAGACAGAACAGGTTTGGTCGGTGTGCTTCTCCCCGGATGTAAAGAAACTTGCAAGTGGATCATGGAGTGGAGAAGTTATGATATAGGATGTGGAGACTGGCGCTATTCTCTCAACACTCGGGAATATTATTGATCAAGGTTCGGTGTTGTCTATCGCCTTCAGCCCGGATGGGCTAAAATTAGCATTCGGAGCATCGCGTAGGATCCGGATTTGGAGCACCGATAATGCCGAGCTTCTATTTGACATCGACGCTCACAAAGATTCTGTTCGCGGTGTGGTGTGGACGTCCAACGGCCAGCAACTTATCTCTGCATCAGAAGACACAACAATCAAGTTTTGGGACTCGTCAAATGGGACCCAGATCGGTCAACCTTGCACCGGTCACACTTTCCCCATCACGTCACTTGCCATATCTTCTGATGGCTTCTTTATTGCCACTGCCTCAAAAGATGAGACTGTGCGCCTGTGGAACACAAAGTCACGCGAGCAAATAGGACAGCCACTCAAACACACTACATTGGTTTACTGCGTCGCAATTTCTCCCAGTGGAGGACAGCTCGCAAGTGGAGATTATGCCGGGAATCTTCAATTCTGGTCCGTTGAGAATACACTTTCCACAGTATTTGGGACAAATTCCTCATACTTCGCACACCGCAGTAAGGTGAAGTTGGGACAAAACCTCTATGTGGAGGCCCTGTTGGATGCGGAAAAGGTGCGGACGATACCGTCATTGTTTTAACATCTGTGATGATGTTCGTAGGTCATTGAGCTCGACCCTTCGTCTCATCTTGGATACAAATTGAAGCATGCAGCGCTTCACAGAGCACAGCGATATGATGATGCATTCGAGGCCTTGACAATCATGTTCTCCAAGTTGGACAATACACCTGACCCACAGATACGACGTAAGCCACAAACAACTCGAGCGCCTACTTGAAGATGACTTACATTTGTTGCAGAGCTACGCCAGCAATATGTCAGTCCATCTGATGCTATTCGACGAGCCATTGACGCTCAACTGGAAAACGCTCCACTTCGTCTAATCAACACCATCACTGGGCATATATGTGATCGAAATGCACAGATCAATGCATTTACGGAGAGTACAGAGTTCAAAGAGCTTTTGGATTCATTGGTGATGCACGTGCCCCTTCAAACGGAGCTCATCGAAAAAGCAGTCGTCAAGCACTTCAGTTGGGTCATGTTATCCCATAGGTGGGGGACCAAGGAACCGGTGTGACAATCATACCGGCGCTAGGCGCGTATGAATGTCATAGGCATATTTTGACTTGCCTAGAAGAAAAGAGTAAGACGCTAGTCACCAGCGCTATTCAGCTCCCAAGCTATCCGCTTTGGAACCACTTTTTCCCCATAGCGCGCTACCCCGGTCCGACGTCTAGGTGTTCCGCCCTTCCATGTCCTGCCTATGTCCACCTACCTCCACTGGTGCGTTATATTTCCTTAAATGTCGCTACTCATCAGTCGCAGGTCTTATTACATGTGTCCTCATGTTCCGCAGCGCTGCATGTTCTATTACCTGTCGCTACATCGTGCCCTCGCCAGTGTCGCTACTATACTCGCCTATGCATCCCAAACCCCTACGCAGTATGATAAAATGACCCATCCTACATACAGTACAGTACTTCCCTTCCCCAGACCTTTGCTGGTGTCGGAGTCACTTTAGTCGCTATATCCTAGTTTTGGTGCAATCGATTCTGCTCTTGCCAATCTCTCTGATCGCGTGTCGCTTGACTTGCTTCAAGTGTGCATCGCTAAAGTTCCTTCATAAGTTTGATCTTCGCAATGTCGGGATCGCTGTTGGTAGTCGAGCTATAATCTAGTCGCTATCAGGCATTCCACCTGCACTATCATACCTTATCCCTCGCCTTACCTTCTTTTGATTTCTTCTCGCTGTCACTAGTTGGACGACGCATAGCGCTATCGCATAGGACAACTTGCATAGCGCTACTTACTTATATGCACGTTTCTCTGTCAGAACTCACTTGTCGCTAGTCGCTGATCACTACAGCGCTACTCATTGGTTTTTGGTCTTAGGTTGCTATAGCTTATTAGTCCTTCGCATCGTCACTACCCTTGCATATTTGAAGGGAGTTGCTTCAATAGCAGTCCTCTTGGGTCGAATATTACACTCGCGCCTATTTGGATAAGTAGCACTAGTTTCTAACCAGCCTAGTCGCTATTACTCTTTCACACCGGGGCTGCACGACATTCAGGGCAGGAACGTATACGAATTGAATCCAGTCGGAACCATCGTGAAGTTGCAGAAGTTTTGCAAAGTCACTCGCAATGAGGGGTATTGCTGGGCGTGGGTTGATACGTGCTGCATCGACCAGAACAACCATGTTGAGGTCCAGCAATCAGTCAACTCCATGTTCATCTGGTATCACTACTCAGCGCTCACCATCGTCTACCTATCGGATGTTTCTCCTTCGTCAAAGTCGGGTGCACTCGCAAACAGCATTTGGAATACGCAAGGATGGACTGTTCAGGAGTTCCTCGCTCCTAAAATTGTTCTCTTCTACCAAGCAGATTGGACCCTATATCTTGACGACTGCTCTCGCAACCACAAAGAGTCTGTCGCTATCACACAGGAGTTGGAACGTTCAACTGGCATAAATGCGCAGGCGCTCGTTGCCTTCCACCCGGGAATGAGCAATGCCCAAGAGAAACTTCAGTGGGCATCAACGCGTGTCACCACGTTGCAGGAAGACATTGCATATTCGCTGTTTGGAATCTTCGGCGTCCACCTTCCTGTATTCTACGGAGAAAAAAGGCAAAATGCGCTCGGACGTCTCTTACAGGAGATCATAGCCCATTCTAGCAACATCACGGCCCTGGACTGGGTAGGACGACTGTCCAACTTCAACAGTTGTCTCCCAGCTGAAATTTCCTCATACAAGGCTCTGCCATGCACGCTACCATTTCTATCTGAACACGACATGCAGATATTGGCCTCCATGCTGTGAAACGATATTGTAGCTGTGGAGTCGGCTTCAAGACTGTATACCACTCTTGAAAACCTCAGCGTTCCTCGTTTCGCAAATGCCAGACTCCAATTGCCCTGCATCGCATTTCCTCTCACAGAAGTCAGGCGGAATACTGGTGGAGATGGGGATAAATTTTTCACATATGAAGTCAAGGCAGATGGGCTACAAGACCTGCTGGTCACAATGGAAGACAAGCTGGTTCAGTTCTCGCCTGCTAGGCGTACTCGGCAGACATTCCTACTCATCTGTCCGTGGAATCGGTATGATCTCGGGCTGATTCACTTCGCAGACAAGATGCAGAGTGTGGAAGATTGGGGCGAGCCTGGGTCTCTGTCAGATGATACGTCTGTCGGCTATCCTGGATACAGCGAGCAGGCTACACGAGAGTTGAAGTTGATCGTTCGCCTCGCACAGCCTTTTGGCACATTTTTACTAGCGCAGCAGTGGGGTGGGGAGTATAAGAGGATTGCTACGGATCACAGTATCATCGCCTGCGTCAAGGACATGGCTTCTGTTGATGACATGATGGACATCAGGACGGTGGAGATATTGTAGCTGCGAAGGATGGGACATTTTCATTTCATGCATTGACAATACTTCCACATGAACAGTATCCCTAGAATTTTGCATCATATTGGTCTCATTTACACACAAGCTACTAATCCAAAATTAGACGTCCTGGGGAATAGGGGAAAGCTCTGGCGTAAGCGCTTTCTAGAACTGCGTTCTTTGCTCGGCTAGACGCTCACCTGCCATCCAGTTTGTTGAGGAGCAAAATTGGGCAAGGGTCCAATCTTGTATGCAGTATATGGTGCAATGAATGAAGGAAAAAAAAAGGTCGAACACAATGCCGGTGAGAATTAATGGCTCGCATGCTTCAAACAATCAATAGCACTGTATAAGATAAGACAACCAAAATGTACTTCAGTTTTGGCGTGAGACTTTCTTCTTGTCTCTCAGACTAACCATGGTTCGCTCAATGTACTCCATCCCACCATAACCTCCCATCCATTCACATCCAGTCCTCCTGTATTGAACTACTCCACGCTGGTCTTCTTTGAAGTGACGGTCACAAGCCTCATGAACTACGAACACTACCCATGAACTTCGAAGCACAAGGAATTGCAGACGGCAGCGTCACCTACTCACACAAGTCTAGGTCTCAGTCCTTGGCCCGCACAAAGCAAAACCAAGAACAAGATGCGAAATATTCTACAATCGTGCGACACTAAACGTCGAAATCTAGCTTGGCCCTTTTGGTGTCAGCGAACGAAGAAGAGGCAGAGGCAACAAGTAAATCTCATTTACATGCGCTTTATCGGTCATATAAAGCCACTTAGGTGCCTGCTCGAACTCGCAGCAACAATCAAAAGCACATTCGAATGCATCATTCAAACCCATTTCTACCCCCACAGCACAACCGACATCTTCATCTACGTCCTCCAGCTCGATGGTGGTCTCCTCCTCACATGCATAAACGCCTCCACTCTCGCCTTTGCAACTGCATGCATTCCCATCTTTCTACTTTGTCTGCGCTATCAGCTGAGGCGTGCATGGCACCCAATCCTTACTCGATCTAACCACAGTCGAAGAATACGACGTGCCGGGCGTCGTGGTGGGCATGATGCCTCTTACAGGAATATCAACACTCGTCCAGATGGAGACCATGTTGCATATGGATCACTTTGAGGAGGTGTTCAGAGTCATGTGTGATGCGGGCAAGGTGCTCTAGAGTAAGATAATGAATGTGCTTAGGGAATGGACGGGGGATTGAGGCTGGACTTGAGATGGACTGAGGAGATGTAGGACATTCATGCCCACTATAGCTAACAGCTTCAGTTATGTACGAAGACTCCTGATCAGTACCGGTCCGATAACTTGAAGCAACCTCTTACTCCATCGATCATCATCATGACAAGCAACACCAGTGCTAGCGTCCCAGATGTCCACTCTGAATTCAAGGTCGTCGATCCTAGGCACTGACTTGTACAGGGCATGTATCACAGCAACACTATCATCGTCACCTCAAATGCTTCTCCTGCCATGTTGAAGCAGTTGCGCAGTTCATGATGCAACAGGCTATTTTCGGATGCTATCCCACTGCAAAAGTCGTTATTGATTCATGTGCCGTGACAAGTACCATCAGTTCTCTAGAGCATGTATTGAGAATCACTGAATGGTTCGTGTCTTTCCAACCATCTTTATCCTGATTTAGTATTTGCAGGTTTCGCTGATGCACAACTGACACAAGACAAACACCCCTGGCTCCAAGATAAATGCAAGTATTTTAAACCTGCGCGCCTTGATTATCTCTAGTCTTACAGGTTCAAACCTGATCAAGTGATCATATGCTTCTTTTCCCTTGTACTCCATTGACGCGCACCCATAGATCTTTGTCACCTTCCTCCCGTCTTCTTATGACCCCGATATGGGCAGCATCAAGATCGAAGCAAGAGGCTCGTAGCTGGAGATGGTTTTATGGGAGGTCCCGCTCATGGCGTATCTTTGTGAGATGTATTTTTGGTATGCGGATCAGAATTGGGATTATACTGATCGAGAAGGTGAGTCAACTCCTTTCTCGGTTCTTGATTCTTTTGTGCTACTGAGTATGGGCATGCAACAGAACAAACTAGTCTCGTCACCAGCTGCCTTGTCTTGTGTGAGAGTTGTGGTGGAATGTAGTATTACCCACCACATCTTCTCATCACTGCTGTATAAGGCGACTGGTCACGAGTCTAAAAACAAGCCACGCATAAAGTTACATCCCTTTTAGATGTGCGATGTATGTTCAGTGAATTCGGGACGTGGCGCAGGCGGTTGTTTGTCACGCAGGATTTGGTGGTGAGAGGGATTGTTGAGGCGAGGAATGCGCATGGGTGGAAGGAGGGGTTTTTTGAACTATTCCATCAGTGAACCGGTGAAGGTTTTAGAAGGGAATATATCACAATACATAGTACATAATCACCAGAACTAGCACAATTCTGCTATCGAGCATCACATTGTTATATTTGTCCTTATAGAGGAAAGGTGACTTCCTCATTTTCCTACGATGGTTGATGATTAGGAAAAGTTCCTGATATCACTCAAACTCAAACTTGAAGGAATTTGTGTCTTGCTTGAGCTATTAACACAACCTTCTTGAAATGGCTGATTTTTGTCAACTGTATGACAATCTTTCGTGTAAGAACGAAAGCTCATGTCTTCCAGGCAACGAGAACGCGTTCATCCAGCGAGCAAGCCTAAGTTTGGGTACTGCTTCCGCTATCAACGTCATTTTCCTTAAATGGCTGATGATTACATACTATATATCAGTTGGGAATGTGTTCGAAGATGCTATAGCATTCCGCAGCAGTCCCAAGAAGTCATAGGCGTGCACGGGACACTATGCAGTTGTTGCATAGTACTTGAGTAGAAAACTTACCCCCGCTTACCATTTGACGACCTCCGATTGATCATCTCACAGGCCAATACTTTCTGTACTATGGTTGATACGAGACTAAAATATAGAGATTCTCATAGTCACTTTGTATGTCCTAGTTCCAGCTTATCAAAAATACGCAGGAAGATCCACGATCTGGTACTTGAACTGCAATATTCGCGTGAAGGCTATAGAGTATCCAGATCCTTGTAGTCGTGCTGTATGTCCTGGATCCAGCTTGTCGAAAACACGCAGGAAGATCCGTGATTTGGTGCTTGAAGTGTGATATTCGCGTGAATACTATACAATATACAGATCCTCATGACTCGCTCTGTACGTCCTGGTTCCAACTTGTCGAAAACACGCAGGAAGATCCGTGATTTGGTGCTTGAAGTGTGATATTCACGTGAATACTATAAAATATGTGATATCAGCGTGAAGACTAGAAATATATGGATCCTCGTAGTCGTGCCATATGTCCTAGATCCAGCTTATCAAAAATACGCAGACGAATCCTCAATCCAGCACTTGAATTGTGATATTCACCTGAAGACTATAAGATACACAGATCCTCATAGTCACACTGTATGTCCTGGATCCGGCTGATCGAAAATACACAAATGGGTTTGTAATCTGGTGCTTGAATGGTGAGATTTGTGTGAACACTATAAGATATACAAATCCTCATAGTCATGCTGCATTTCCTGGATCCGGTGTATGGAAAATACGCAAGCAAATCCTCAATCTGGTGCTCGAAGTGTGATATTTGCGTGATGACTATAAAATTTACAGATCCTCATATTCGTGCTGCGTGTCCTGGATCTAGTTGATCAAAAATCCACAGGCACATTCGTAACCTAGTGCTTGAAGTGAGATATTCACGTGAACACTATAAGATTTACAGATCCTTGTAGTCGTACTGTGTGTCCTGGATCCAGCTTATTGACAACCTACAGGCAGGTCTGTAATCTGATACTTGAATTGTGACATCAGCACAAATACTTGAAAATGCGGACATAGCCATGGTTGCGCTGTAGGTCTTGGATTCAGCCAATCAAACACAATGAGGCCAAGTTGGACTGCACTCTGAGGTTTTTGTTTCACAAAATGCAATTATCATGATATTTGTGGTAGAATAATAGTATAATAGTATATAGATAACACTATAATTGTAAGGGAGGTGGGGGTCACAGAGCTTAGGGTGAATTAAATGTGGCATCATCACGCTGTGCCCTCTGCCTTGCGAGAGTGTTGACGAACATATTGGCCTTTGCCATATTACTAATATCATTGCGGTGATTCCTTCCAAATACCTTCCTAAATGACAGAGGTTAGGTGAGGTTTATTGAGACAACAGGAGCGTTAATATAATGTACCTAGTCCACCACTCAAGGAGCTTTTCAAAAAAGCCGACGATGGTCCGCCAAAATTGTATGTAGTCAAAATCCCCATCAACGGACCACCATGAGGTGATAGAAGAGAGGGCGAATCAAACCTGCCAATTTAGTCGTCATTTGTATCATTAACCTCACTAAACAACTTACTTGGCACGCAATATAGGCGATAGAACGAGGATTGACTTTTCTCATTTTGATGATCTCCGCTACAAGCTTCTTGACTTTGACGCTGGCAGAGGATTTCTTGGCGAGTCTGTTGTTTTGTATGACATCCACCCCGTCACCATCACCGTTGATGTCCTTGGCTGAGGATGGCGAGGTGAATACAGCTTTGTAACCCTACAAGAACTTGTGAGATCACCATCATGCTACTCGGGTGCGACATACCTGAAGAAGAATTTTACCTTTGAAAAGCCCCTCCTCCAGATCATCTAGATTGCTCTGGTACTTGTCATAAAGGAATGCTGGAAAGGACAGATCCGTCACGATATAGCCTTCTGAGCGATCTCAGATACCTGCCTTTACACTACTGAATAATGAGTGTCTTTTCACAGTATTCTGAACACACACTTACGCTGGGTTGTTCCAATCAAATTCAGCCGGACAGAGCAGTCTGCCACATGCGTCATTGCTAAAACCACGGGAATGTTTGTCGTCGGGGTCGACTGGGTGATCTGGCTTGAATTTGCGATTTACCCATTCGGCAATGAGTGTCTTGAGTTTCGAGGTATCATCACCTCGAGCACTGTCAGCCCCCTGCCGAGGCTAAAGAAAGGTTATGAACACAACAAAGTCCATCACTGACATGTAGAAAGCCGACCATTTTCATCATGTGCACATAATCATTATACTCCATCTCCATGCCTTTCTTATGAAACCACGGCAAGGTATGGGTGAGGTTGATGTACCCCGTCTGCAGTCGATCTTGGCTATAGAAACCAGTGCATGTTTAGCACTCGCAAATTAGCTTGAGGGGCGAAAGACTTACTCAATATTACTTTCATCGTCATCATTTAAGTCATATCTTCAGTCATTTTCGGTGATGAGGTCCTCAACATTGTCAAACAAAGCAATAACATGCCTAATCGCCCATCCTTCAGCTATATAATAGTTTGATTGCCTGCCCGATGGTGAGTAATGCCAACTTCATATATGGAGTGATGACTATACCTTTCTTTGGAAGCACACCCAGCCTTGAGAACCTCCAGCTTCTCCTCCAGTTGCGCAATTCTGCGTCTCTATCAAGCCTGCAGAGATGCTTCTGTTGCCGTAGAGTCGTGGCTGGGTTCATCCGGCTGGCCGTCTATGTTTGCTATGCTGCCTTCAACTTCTCCGTCCTTGACGTGCGCCATAGGGATAATATGAAGAGAAGAAAAGATAGAATGGCATTTCTCAAAGAAGGGAAGGCGCGAGGTTATGGCCAGAGCGAGTGACCAGCTCATCGTATATGCCGCTCGGGAGTCCCAACTGGTGGTACTAGCCCAAAAGCATACACCAATTCAGGACACTGAAATAATAATGTTAGCATGAGCACTTCAGTCACCCCTGTTAAAGTACCTCTTAGGTACATATATTCTGGCTTACAATCTTACCCTAAGAGGCATGATCTTAGGTGGTATTCCCAGGCAATGCAGGTTATATCCCGGGCCAATTCAACACTTTCCCCACGAAGCCTGGGCCTGCTGGGCCAATGTATTTGATCTGTCCCATGACCCATCTGGGTCATCCTAGATACTTTATTATATGAATACACAGGGGGTGTCAGGGGTCATTTCTCATGAAAAATTACCCACACATTTAGACACTTAGAGTATAATGTTTGTCTTCATAAGGTCCTTGACCTACGAATGGAGAAAGTGAAAAGAAATATGTGGTGAGGGGGGGGGGGCCGGCTTGTCTTTGAAGATGTGGAAGAATGTAAGTTGGGTAAGGTTCTTGACCTACAAAATCCAAAGCAGTGGAGGAGGCGGGAAGAAATTTGTGGTAGGAGGGGGGGTTGTCTTGAAAGATGAGGGAAGAATTAAGTTGGGTAAGGTTCTTGACCTACAAAAATTCAAAGCAGCTGGAGGAGGCAGGAAGAAATTTGTGGGTAGACAGGGGGGTTGTCTTTTGAAGATGAGGGAAGAAATGCAAGTTGGGTAAGGTTCTTGACCTACAAAATCAAAGCAGCTGGAGGAGGCAGGAATAAATTTGTGGTAGACAGGGGGGTTGTCTTGAAGACTGAGGAAGAATGTAAGTCAGGTAAGGTGCTATTTGTGGTAGACAGGGGGGGTTGTCTTTGAAGATGAGGGAAGAATGTAAGTCGGGGTGAGGTCCTTGACCTAGAAATCCTTCTTGACTGTGCCCTCACTCCAGGTACTGACATATTTTACACTCCATCTGGTTAATTTGCACAATTGGAACATACCCTGCACCACAATACTCCAGGTTTTATTGGAGTAAGTGTCATCACATATTACTTTGGATGTAAGCATAAAAGCGGAAAGAAAAAGACAGTGACTGGTCAATGCGGGATAGCCCACTGCTGGTTATATGGTGACTGGGCCAACCCGGCACTCTCCTATGCATGATGCGGGCTAGCCCACCGCTGTTTTATATGGTGACTGGGCTGACCCAGCTCTCTCCTATGCATGATGTGGGCTAGCCCACCGCTGGTTTATATGGTGACTGGGCTGACCCGGCTCTCTCCTACGCATGATGCGGGCTAGCCCACCGCTGGTTTATATAGTGACTGGGCTGACCCGGCTCTCTCATATGCATGATGTGGGCTGGCCCAGTCCAAATGTTATTACTTGTTTGTCACTATTTTTACACCATTCTATAAATGTTCTGTACAGTTTTTCTTCTCTCTTTTCTTCTACATTCTATTTTGCAACATCCTCATCCAGTATTAGGCCTTCAATTGTTCTCTCTCCTTTCTTTACTATTTCACTAGGTTGCTCATCTGGGTCAGTACTTACTCCTAAGCCTCTCTACTTTAACTAACTCATTTTTTATTGTAATATTCCCAGTGGTGACTTGCTCTTGCACAATCTGACACTAGTTTAGCAGCCACATTCCATGGTTCACCAACGATCTTTCGATTTCCTGACCTATGATTTCATCAATCACTGGTTATTAGTTGTCCTCATCCTCCCTCATCATCATGGCCATTCTCTATGGAAACACATTCTTTATCTTGAACGCACAACTACCAATACGTTAAATGCCCTTGGGCTTCAACCCATCACCACTCCTGTTCCACGGACCAGA